>NC_139635.1:14000241-14025241 GCF_964638095.1 Poromitra crassiceps
CAAACTCTGATGTTTCATCAGTGACTGTTGCTGGGATGGAAGTAGTGTCTCTGCCCAGCAGGGGGCAGCAGATCCACGCATGCTTCACCTCAGCTCACAGTCCTGCACTGGCTGCTACAGTCGGCTTTGGCTTGAGGCCAGACTGCACATGGCTTGGATTTGCAATTTTTAAGGCTCATTCCTCCACATCAGGCCAGATTAATCGATCGCCAAAATGTAATTGAATGGGGATTATAGTCAGATCAGATCACAGATCAGATCACAGAGGAGTTGGGATGGATCATGATATGATCATCTGGACTGTCTGTCTGCCTGTTTGTCTTGGAGGGCGGAGCTGACGTGACGGAGGGCGGGGCATGTGAGGGGGAGGGTCGGGCTGACGGTGACGGAGCCACGCTGAAGCTGAGCTCAGGCTAAACCGGGCAACACAAGAAGCACTCTCTTTTCCCCAGCGCCTCGCTCTGCGCGCCTTGCCTCCGCCCACAACCTGCATTGACTTCATGCCTGGCAACTTCACGCTTGGAAAATTTAACAGAATCCTGAACGATCGCTTCAGCACAGCTTCAGCCTGCCTTGTGGGTGGTGTGAACCGTCTCACCTGTTAACAAGGACGCCGAAATGAAACTGCAGGGCTTCAGCGTGGCTTGAGCGTTGCTTCGGCGTATGGTGTGAACGAGGGCTAACCCTAACACTAACACTAACACTAACCCAGGTACTGTACGGTTTAACTGGAGAAGTTTCAATACTTCTTGGCACTGGGTTATTTCAGTCGACCAGCCCTACAATTAATGGAAAGGAAAACTGTCAATATGCCCAGTGTGTCTGCATGTTTCTCACTCCTCCTCTCTCTGTCTCCCCCTGCAGGATCAGTTTGAGTTTGCCTTGACGGCGGTGGCAGAAGAGGTAAACGCCATTTTGAAAGCTCTTCCACAGTAGGAAGCCACGCCTCTTCCTGACGGACGGAGCACCTCCACTTCTCCTCATCGCCCTCTCTCCTTTTGTTTCCTCTCTTGTCCTTTCTTCTCTTCCTCTCCTCTCCTCTCCTCTCTCCTCTCCCCTCTCCTCTCCTCTCTCCTCTCCTCTCTCCTCTCCTCTCCTCTCTCCTCTCCTCTCTCCTCTCCTCTCCTCTCCTCTCCTCTCCTCTCCTCTCCTCTCCTCTCCTCTCCTCTCCTCTCCTCTCCTCTCCTCTCCTCTCCCCTCCTCTCCTCTCCTCTCCTCTCCTCTCCTCTCCCCTCCTCTCCTCTCCTCTCCTCTCCTCTCCTCTCCCCTCCTCTCCTCCCCTCTCCTCTCCTCTCCCCTCCTCTCCTCTCCCCTCCTCTCCTCTCCTCCCCTCCCCTCTCCTCTCCTCTCCTCTCCCCGCCTCTCCTCCCCTCTCCTCTCCCCTCCTCTCCTCTCCTCTCCTCTCCTCTCCTCTCCTCTCCTCTCCTCTCCCCTCTTCTCCTCCCCTCTCCTCTCCCCTCCTCTCCTCTCCTCTCCCCTCCTCTCCTCTCCTCCCTTCTCCTCTCCTCTCCTCTCCCCTCCTCTCCTCCTCTCCTCTCCTCTCCCCTCCTCTCCTCCTCTCTTCTCCTCTCCTCTCCTCTCCTCTGCTCTCCTCTCCTCTCCTCTCCCCTCCCCTCCTCTCATCTCATCTCCCCTCCCTTCTCCTCTCCTCTCCTCTCCTCTCCTCTCCTCTCCTCTCCTCTCCTCTCCTCTCCTCTCCTCTCCTCTCCTCTCCCCTCCTCTCATCTCCCCTCCCTTCTCCTCTCCTCTCCCCTCCCCTCCCCTCCTCTCATCTCCCCTCCCTTCTCCTCTCCTCTCCTCTCCTCTCCTCTCCTCTCCTCTCCTCTCCTCTCCCCTCCTCCCCTCTCCTCTCCTCTCCTCTCATTCCATCTTTGGGAACATTGTGCCAGATAACAGTTAAAGTGATCCGCATCATCTACATAGATAGACCTTCCTTCTATAATTGTATTGATCCATGCAGCCTGTTTTCCAAAGTGAGTTTCTCTCTGTTCTGTTAAGAGTATATTTGTCACAGTTCTTATTTATGGGCATTGATCTCCTGGGCGTCAGTTGGGTCATAACATGCGGCTTGTAGTTATAATGGAAGGAAAATGGCCAGAAATTGTTTTGGAAGCCATAAATAAAATGTTGATCTGGATCACATCATGAATTATATATTATTTCTGGTCAATTCTTAGTCATAATCGGTGATATTAGATGGGGAGACTTTGCCAAACCATATGGTCCGTGTACTTGGCGGCCATCCGTTTTTCGTTTTGAAATTTGAAATTTGAAATTTGGGCCGTTATCCATTATCCGTTATCCAATTTAATTTGATGTGCTTGTAAATGGAAATTGGGAATTAAAATACCCGTGTGGAAAACTCCTTTCTCAATTTTGTGTTCATTTCTTCTTTGTAACCCGGAAGCGATATTTTTTCCCATGATGGCGAAGGCATGACCCGCCCATCTCTGCCTCTGATTGGGTGACTGCACTCTGACTGCACTCGGCTGCTCTCGCCTGCTTTCCAGGCGAGCCAGAGCCATCTCAAATGAGCATAGATTGTTTCATTCAATGTCAAGATGCAGCGAAAATGTTAGTAACGTTGCAGTTAAATTGTTTATTTTGTTTAATTATGTGCAACATGTCGTGCAGAACATGCAGCAAAGGGACAGAGAGGAGGAGCAATTCCTGATGATGATGCTGACTCTGGAGGTCGTGGAGCAATTCATCGCTATAAATTTTCACCAACATCAAAACGTTTTGAACCATTTTATTTCATGGTACAACGACGCTAGGCCAATCGGAGGCAGAGATGGGCGGGTCATGCCTTTGCCAAAATATCGCTTCCCGGTCACAGAGAAGAAACGAACACACAATTGAGAAAGGAGTTTTCCACACGGGTATTTTAATTCCCAATTTCCATTTACAAGTACATCAAATTAAATTGTATAATGGATAACGGATAACGAGTCGTTTTCCGTTTTTTATCATCAAAGAAAAAACGGGAAACGACTTGTTTTTCGTTTTTCGGTTCCTCTTTTCAAAACAAAAAACGGATGGCCGCCAAATACACGGACCCATATGCTTAACTGGCGCCCTTTGTTGATCTTTGTTGGGAGTGTGTGTGTGTGTGTGTGTACATATATACAATGTCAGTCATCATGTCTGTATCATGAAGTTGTATTTGTGTCTGATTTTGAGTGCCAAGCTTTCTGTTATCTTCTCATGCAGAGTGCTGAAGAGTTTTGGTCGATCTGATAGATATGATACAAACTGCACAGTGAGAAATGTCTCAACTCAACAAGCTATTTCATCTTCAGCTTTAAGATCTTGTTTTAATAAACTGCCAATGCATTGTTGTTTGAACCCTGGGGTTAGGGTTAAAAATGGTTTACCCTAAAATAAATCATCTATCTACTCTACTCTCTCTCTTACTTGAAAAATCCTCTCAAGTTGAAAAAGGGAAAATATCTCATTCCATTGGCATTTGTTCCACTTATTTTACAATATATATATATATATATATACTGTATATATATATATATCAGGTGAAATAACGTAATATGTTTTTGCAACATGTAGTTTTTATTAGTTAGCTTAGAAGCAATATTGTGTTTCTTCAAACTGAAACTTTGAGTGAAATGTCATTTATTGTGAACAACCAATATTGTGGCTTGTCAGTGGAGTTAAACTCATTTCTGCCTTAATAAATCAAAACAGTAGATGACTTGGTGAACATCTCCACACATGAGAGCAAGGCTAGTGTGTCATGTTTAATTTTTACATTGGCCTTACTCCAGTGTGTGTTAACCTGTGTGTTAATCTGTGTAAAATGATTGCAAATGTAAAATAATACTGTTAGTACTTAACGGAAATATACAGTATCTAACAAATACTTAAGCATCATGAGATCTGAGAATGCTATCTTGAATAATATGAGGGTAGCCAGTTAGTTTGTTCTGTCAAAAGAAAGTATGCCACAGTGTGATTGTGTATATACAGATACTTCCATAGTTTAAAATTGTACACTGGAGTCAGGCCTTTGCAAAATAAAGTGTTTCAACTAGTGTTATTGCGATAGAAAAGCTAGTTTTGCTTCTGAATAGCAGTTCTTCTATGTAGCATAAATGGCTAACTTGTATCCGTACAGTAGCTGAACCTGTATTGCATTGAAAGCTATGAGGAAACAAGCTGAGCTGGCTTTCCCCAAACCAACTTGAACCAAGTAAATTTCTGCTCTGTTCTAAGTGAATGAAGCAAGATGGACTTCACATCTACAGTTTGTTTTTCTTTGGTCTGAACTAAAGTGGAAAATGTGACTTTGTTTTGGTTCATTTAGGTTCAAACTGTCCAATTACAAGTGAGCCAGTAAACAAAGTCACATGACTCACTGGTAGCTCGTTTATTGGAGTTTTGGTGACGGCCATCCTGCCAAGTCTAAACCTGATTCCATTCCCTGTGAATTCAAATAAACGTCAGTCAACATTCTCACGGTGAACATGTCGTCAGTGTATAGTCGATTTCGGGAAAACAGCTCATAGTGTAAGTTGTGTAAAGTCAACTTAAATGACTCAAATGACTGTTGTGCTTCAGTTTTAAACATTCTATCCATTGAAATCTAGTTTTGTATGTCAAATCTGATTTGAATCACCAATGGTATGACTTGCATACTACTTGTGCATGGCTATTTATTCAGCAGATGAGTGTGCTGTACTTTCCTGTGGCCTCAAGATGATCTTAGTAAAACTCTTAGCAAACAAACTACTATACTTAAAGTCTTGTTTTAGCTATTTATGACTTTGTCTCTAAGCATTTATTGTATAAAAAGTGCAAAAGCCAAGGATGCTGATGTTCTGAGTTGCACAGCAGACAGTTGAAGCTGGTTGGAAGACAGCACAGATACTGTAGATAGTGTGCTGGCATCATGTTGGAATCAATCTGGGAACCCATCGGTTAAACAAATAAACAAAAAACATTATTTTTCTCTAACCTCTGGGGGCAGGCTCATTTCATGTCTGTGTAAACGGAACTCAAGAGGCTCCGTCGGCAGCGGAAGAAAATCCCTTTCCGCTCCCTGCAAGCTCTGCCATTGGTTCCAACCAGGGGCGGACTGGGATCATTATTCAGGCCGGGCATTAGATACCAAGCAGGCCAGGCCGATACGGGCCGACGCGCGAAATTTTTGGCCGTTTGAAGCCCAATTTTGGCCGTTTGAAGCCAGATTTGGGCCGTTTGAAGTCAGATTTGGGCCGTTTGAAGCCCAATTTGGGTCGTTTGAAGCCAGATTTGGGCCGTTTGAAGCCCAATTTGGGCCGTTTGAAGCCCAATTTGGGCCGAGTCCAATTTTACATGAGATGCACCCACTTTAACCCTGAAGTGTAATTATTACTTCAGACTAACTAAAGTAATAAAACCACTATAACCACTAGGCGGCGCCTGGCCTGCTGTTCAGTGAGTGGCCTGACTGCGGGCACCCCAAAAAAAAAAAAAAAAATTGCAGGCCAGGCCAGACCACCGGGCATTTGCCCGACGTGCCCGATTATGTAGTCCGCGCCTGGTTCCAACAGACCGGCTCTGCCCATTAATGCATTTCCTTTCTGCTCCCTGCGTGTCGCTCTCAAATCCCTTCGTCGCTATGAAACAACAACTCTAGCTCGTTGCTAGTAGCAAGTAGCAACTTGCTTTACGCTGAAAATGGTCAGTTTTGACTACACACCGGTCACGTTCACTTCATTTTGAACGGGTAAAGCGCAGCATGCGAGCCTGCACCCTGCGAGCGCTGTTGCACAGCTTTTCACCGAGCTTGCCAACAGATTTTCGAAAGTCTGTCTCGAGAGATCATGTTGGAATGGGATTTTCTTCTGCTGCTGACCGCGCCTCTTGACTTCCTGTTGCACCACATTGAAACGTGGCTCTGTTTTCTTCTTTAACACAATGAGTATGTCAGTAGGTCACATCCTCTCTGCTGTTTTCTTCTTTAACACAATGAGTATGTCAGTAGGTCACATCCTCTCTGCTGTTTTCTTCTTTAACACAATGAGTATGTCAGTAGGTCACATCCTCTCTGCTGTTTCCTTCTTTAACACAATGAGTATGTCAGTAGGTCACATCCTCTCTGCTGTTTTCTTCTTTAACACAATGAGTATGTCAGTAGGTCACAACCTCTCTGCTGTTTTCCTCTTTAACACAATGAGTATGTCAGTAGGTCACATCCTCTTTGCTGTTTTCCTCTTTAACACAATGAGTATGTCAGTAGGTCACATCCTCTCTGCTGTTTTCTTCTTTAACACAATGAGTATGTCAGTAGGTCACATCCTCTCTGCTGTTTTCCTCTTTAACACAATGAGTATGTCAGTAGGTCACATCCTCTCTGCTGTTTTCCTCTTTAACACAATGAGTATGTCAGTAGGTCACATCCTCTCTGCTGTTTTCTTCTTTAACACAATGAGTATGTCAGTAGGTCACATCCTCTTTGCTGTTTTCTTTAACACAATCCATCAAGTATCAAGACATGGCTGGTCGGTTACATTCTCTGTACATATCTAACCAAAAAACAACAGAAGATATTTTGTTCTATCAGTGAATATACTCTTGTGAATAAAGTCCCATTGTCAATGGAGTATTGTATTGCACATTTGACTTGTGAGTGTTTTTTCCTACATGAAACTTCTGCTTATAGGACATAATTATAGCCAGTCATTCTTACCATCTGGGTGGACGGTGAGACACTGTTATAAGTTGCCATGCATGAGTTTTATAAAGCCTTATGAATGCATTATAATGTCTTATGAATGTGCTCATATAGACATGACCTTAGAAAGTGTTACAGATACTTATTTAACACGTAGTTATGACCCCGGCCTCACATTGTTATTCTACCAGCGTGCGTTTAGCTGAGCTGAGTAGATGAGTGGCTGCTTCAGATGCTTATTCAGGCCAAACAGCAGCTCTGTATTGATTGTGGGGAAATGCTCTGGGTACATTATAGTGTTGCTGTGCGGCTGTGTAGAGGAGGGAGCAGGTACATTATAGTGTTGCTGTGTGGCTGTGTAGAGGAGGGAGCAGGTACATTATAGTGTTGCTGTGTGGCTGTGTAGAGGAGGGAGCAGGTACGGTACATTAGCTAGTGTTGCTGTGTGGCTGTGTAGAGGAGGGAGCAGGTACATTAGCTAGTGTTGCTGTGTGGCTGTGTAGAGGAGGGAGCAGGTACAGTATAGTGTTGCTGTGTGGCTGTGTAGAGGGGGGAGCAGGTACATTATAGTGTTGCTGTGTGGCTGTGTAGAGGAGGGAGCAGGTACTTTATAGTGTTGCTGTTTGGCTGTGTAGAGGAGGGAGCAGGTACATTAGCTAGTGTTGCTGTGTGGCTGTTTAGAGGAGGGAGCAGGTACATTATAGTGTTGCTGTGAGGCTGAGTAGAGGAGGGAGCAGGTACATTTTAGTGTTGCTGTGTGGCTGTGTAGAGGAGGGAGCATGTACATTAGCTAGTGTTGCTGTGTGGCTGTGTAGAGGAGGGAGCAGGTACATTATAGTGTTGCTGTGTGGCTGAGTAGAGGAGGGAGCAGGTACATTAGCTAGTGTTGCTGTGTGGCTGTGTAGAGGAGGGAGCAGGTACATTATAGTGTTGCTGTGTGGCTGTGTAGAGGAGGGAGCAGGTACATTATAGTGTTGCTGTGAGGCTGAGTAGAGGAGGGAGCAGGTACATTATAGTGTTGCTGTGAGGCTGAGTAGAGGAGGGAGCAGGTACATTATAGTGTTGCTGTGTGGCTGAGTAGAGGAGGGAGCAGGTACATTATAGTGTTGCTGTGTGGCTGTGTAGAGGAGGGAGCATGTACATTAGCTAGTGTTGCTGTGTGGCTGTGTAGAGGAGGGAGCAGGTACATTATAGTGTTGCTGTGTGGCTGAGTAGAGGAGGGAGCAGGTACATTAGCTAGTGTTGCTGTGTGGCTGTGTAGAGGAGGGAGCAGGTACATTATAGTGTTGCTGTGTGGCTGTGTAGAGGAGGGAGCAGGTACATTATAGTGTTGCTGTGAGGCTGAGTAGAGGAGGGAGCAGGTACATTATAGTGTTGCTGTGAGGCTGAGTAGAGGAGGGAGCAGGTACATTATAGTGTTGCTGTGTGGCTGAGTAGAGGAGGGAGCAGGTACATTATAGTGTTGCTGTGAGGCTGAGTAGAGGAGGGAGCAGGTACATTATAGTGTTGCTGTGAGGCTGAGTAGAGGAGGGAGCAGGTACATTATAGTGTTGCTGTGTGGCTGTGTAGAGGAGGGAGCATGTACATTAGCTAGTGTTGCTGTGTGGCTGTGTAGAGGAGGGAGCAGGTACATTATAGTGTTGCTGTGTGGCTGTGTAGAGGAGGGAGCAGGTACATTATAGTGTTGCTGTGTGGCTGTGTAGAGGAGGGAGCAGCTACATTATAGTGTTGATGTGTGGCTGTGTAGAGGAGGGAGCAGGTACATTAGCTAGTGTTGCTGTGTGGCTGAGTAGAGGAGGGAGCAGGTACATTATAGTGTTGCTGTGTGGCTGTGTAGAGGAGGGAGCAGGTACATTAGCTAGTGTTGCTGTGTGGCTGAGTAGAGGAGGGAGCAGGTACATTATAGTGTTGCTGTGTGGCTGTGTAGAGGAGGGAGCAGGTACATTATAGTGTTGCTGTGTGGCTGTGTAGAGGAGGGAGCAGGTACATTAGCTAGTGTTGCTGTGTGGCTGTGTAGAGGAGGGAGCAGGTACATTAGCTAGTGTTGCTGTGTGGCTGTGTAGAGGAGGGAGCAGGTACATTAGCTAGTGTTGCTGTGTGGCTGTGTAGAGGAGGGAGCAGGTACATTATAGTGTTGCTGTGTGGCTGTGTAGAGGAGGGAGCAGGTACATTAGCTAGTGTTGCTGTGTGGCTGTGTAGAGGAGGGAGCAGGTACATTAGCTAGTGTTGCTGTGTGGCTGTGTAGAGGAGGGAGCAGGTACATTATAGTGTTGCTGTGTGGCTGTGTAGAGGAGGGAGCAGGTACATTATAGTGTTGCTGTGTGGCTGTGTAGAGGAGGGAGCAGGTACATTATAGTGTTGCTGTGTGGCTGTGTAGAGGAGGGAGCAGGTACATTATAGTGTTGCTGTGAGGCTGTGTAGAGGAGGGAGCAGGTACATTATAGTGTTGCTGTGCGGCTGTGCAGAGGAGGGAGCAGGTACATTATAGTGTTGCTGTGTGGCTGTGTAGAGGAGGGAGCAGGTACATTATAGTGTTGCTGTGTGGCTGTGTAGAGGAGGGAGCAGGTACATTATAGTGTTGCTGTGTGGCTGTGTAGAGGAGGGAGCAGGTACATTATAGTGTTGCTGTGCGGCTGTGCAGAGGAGGGAGCAGGTACATTATAGTGTTGCTGTGTGGCTGTGTAGAGGAGGGAGCAGGTACATTATGGTGTTGCTGTGTGGCTGTGTAGAGGAGGGAGCAGGTACATTATAGTGTTGCTGTGTGGCTGTGTAGAGGAGGGAGCAGGTACATTATAGTGTTGCTGTGTGGCTGTGTAGAGGAGGGAGCAGGTACATTATAGTGTTGCTGTGTGGCTGTGTAGAGGAGGGAGCAGGTACATTAGCTAGTGTTGCTGTGTGGCTGTGTAGAGGAGGGAGCAGGTACATTATAGTGTTGCTGTGTGGCTGTGTAGAGGAGGGAGCAGGTACATTATAGTGTTGCTGTGTGGCTGTGTAGAGGAGGGAGCAGGTACATTATAGTGTTGCTGTGTGGCTGTGTAGAGGAGGGAGCAGGTACATTATAGTGTTGCTGTGTGGCTGTGTAGAGGAGGGAGCAGGTACATTATAGTGTGGCTGTGTAGAGGAGGGAGCAGGTACATTATAGTGTTGCTGTGCGGCTGTGTAGAGGAGGGAGCAGGTACATTATAGTGTTGCTGTGCGGCTGTGCAGAGGAGGGAGCAGGGAAGCCCTTAACAGCTAGATGGAGCCAGAGCAGAGTGCACATGAAGTACGGGCCTGCATGGAATTATGAGCATAGGTTTTGTGTTTAGGACCTGTTTTTAGCAACAGCTTATTGTTTTAACTCTGAGCACAAGATGAGGTTATTTGTAAAAGGAAAAAAAGTGAACAGTGTGGCTAATGAACAGGCCAGTGCAGGACTCAGCAACACATGGAATATCTTAAAAATGACAAAATAAAAGAATATTAAAATTAAAGAATAAGTTCACCCAAAAATGACAATTCAGTCGGAAGGATGGGTGAAGATTTTCGTCCACAAAACATTTGTTTCAGCGTTTCACAGCAAAAAACTAACGCAGAATTCTCCTAAACACTTGAAATGGATAATGGCCAACTTTCAAAGATAAAAAAGCATCAATACTGCTCACCAGGTGTAATCCAAGTCGACTGAAGCCCTGAGATGCCAACTTGACTTAAAAAGACATCATGTACACCGTGTTTTTAGCTGGAATCTTCACTGTAGCAGGCTACATTATCTGCTGCGGCGCCCACCTTCTTGGAGCACATGGCTACACATATTGGTGTGCTGGACCGGACCACCAACCCAAAGTGTAATATTTGACGACCCGGGAAAGAGAACGTTACTTATTCCTTCTCAAACTACTTCCTACATGGTGCTAGTCTATCAAAATATCTTAGCTGTCATTGATTGTGTTGCATAGTGGTTTTCTGTACTGTTAAAAAGTCGCTTTGGACAAAAGCGTCTGCTAAATGACGTAATCTAATGTAATGTAAAACCATGACTAACCTGTCCAGTGACTATCTACTCGATCCAATCCGTGTTTCACCACCCAGTATTGTCTTGTAAAGGTATCCCACACAGACGTATAGATGTAAAAAAACAAAACCACAAAACCGTTTAAAAGTAAACAAGACAACTTACGCAAATAATCTACGCAAACCCTGACCCATCTTTAAGTCCAGTGGCAAAAAGAAGTTACTGAGAAGTGCACACATATACGCGCCTTATCCCACACAAATTATTTACAGCGCCGAAATTCCAGACCGCCATCCAACTGAAGTGCGCGGTCTCCCTTTGTTGTGACAAGCGGAGGTAATGGTTGGTAACTTATTTGCAGTAAATGCGTTTGGAAAAGATATGTAGGCCTAACCTATCATAATGGGCCTGTATTTTGTTGTAACTCATTGTAATAAATACAGACAAATATAGCCTAATACAAGTCAAGTCAAGTCAAGTCAAGTTTATTTGTATAGCACATTTCATACACAGAGGCAATTCAAAGTGCTTCACATAAAATGGTTGACAGGAAAATAAAATAAAAGAGAGTAAAACGGACATTTAAAAGCATCACAACAAAACTTAAAAAAAAGAGTATAAAAAGTGTATTACAGGAAAATAAACCAAAAGAAGAAATAAAATGGACATTTAAAAGCATCACAACAAAACTTTAAAAAAAAAAGAGTATAAAAAAGTGCAATAGGCAGCAGGCGCAGCAGTTGCAGAAAGAGCTAAAACTTATAGAGGACTCATTGGGTTTGCATAGTAGCTGTCAGCAGTTAAAGGCGACGGTAAACATAAAAGTCTTTAGTCTATTTTTAAAAGTAAGTAAGGTTGGGGCAGATCTGAGGTCTTCAGGCAATTTGTTCCAGCTAGCAGAAGCATAGTGGGTAAATGCAGCCTTCCCGTGATTTGATTTGATCCTAGGGACAGTTAATAAGCTGGACACTGTTGACCTAAGAGTTCTAGATGGTTCGTAGCGTGGGAGCAATTCAGCTATGTATTTTGGGCCTAGGCCATTGAGTGATTTATAGACTAATAACAGTATTTTAAAATCTATTCTCTGACACACTGGCAACCAATGTAAGGACTTAAGAACTGGAGTGATATGATCAGCTTTCTTAGTCTTCGTTAGTACTCTAGCAGCAGCATTCTGAATGAGTTGAAGTTGCCTAAGTTCTTTTTTGGAGAGACCAGAAAAAAGGCTATTGCAGTAGTCTAACCTACTATAAATGAAGGCGTGAATTAGTTTTTCTAGATCCTGTCTGGACATGTATACAAGGCCGTAACGGCAATATACATTGAGAACGACAAATCCACCCAATATTTAAGCCTGATAAAGGTTTGATAGATGAGACCCCTGGACTTGTATTGTAATTGAATTGGCTGTTTGAGATGAGAAGAGGGCAGGCTTTTCAATTAGCCTATCAGGATTTGCTTTATTCCAGGAAGAGGAGCATTTTGAAAGATAATTCCACATCTGGTCTAAACATGAAGACTGCACTTTGTTGTGTTTTAGGCAGAAAATCGTCTGTTGTGTCATTTAGTTTCACATTTTCTCTAGCAGCTTTGATAGAATTCCTGAAATGAATACAGAAGAAGTAGGCTACTTGATTCATTCTTGAAATGAAAGACTTTATTGATCTTTGTAAACATTAACTTTGATCACACATCAAATCACTAAAACCTGGTAAAAGACTGGTTCAATCTTTCATCTACATTCATGATTATAATGATTATAGTAATAACGATGACATTTTCATTCACTTTGCTTAACTCTTTCCCCTCCATTGATAACATTTTTCATCATTTTTGAGACAACGCTTCCCCACCAATGACGACTTTTTCCTGCAATCTGTCTTTTCACTGTTATATGATAGATGCTTCTCGCAAATTGTGAAATAGTCCAGCACCTCCAGGGTTAAAAACAGAGCAAAGGTGAAGCTCTGCCAACACCCGGAAGGAGAGGAAAGCCACACGTCTCCCATAGGATCGCATAGGAAAATCTCGCTGCTCAAAGAGCTAATGGTGCTGAGCTATGGTGAGAAAACCACCATTCATGTGCTGATAAAAACGAAGTTACCAACAAACCTAGAATTGTGTGGATGAAAAAATATGTTGATATATTCAGTGTTTATATCATAGAACAAAAATATTCTGTGGGTCTTGAAAGATGAGTGTAAATTATCAAAAACTGCCAGCTTCTTTTAAAACGCTCGCAGAAACGTTGGGGAAAGAGTTAACAAAGTTACAAAGTGTCAAAATCAACATGTTAACAACAATTCAGCTATAATAAACGAAAGAGTTAACAAAGTTACAAAGTGTCAAAATCAACATGTTAACAACAATTCAGCTATAATAAACGAAAGAGTTAACAAAGTTACAAAGTGTCAAAATCAACATGTTAACAAAAATTCAGCTATAATAAACGAAAGAGTTAACAAAGTTTCAAAGTGTCAAAATCAACATGTTAACAACAATTCAGCTATAATAAACGAAAGAGTTAACAAAGTTACAAAGTGTCAAAATCAACATGTTAACAACAATTCAGCTATAATAAACGAAAGAGTTAACAAAGTTACAAAGTGTCAAAATCAACATGTTAACAACAATTCAGCTATAATAAAGGAAAGAGTTAACAAAGTTACAAAGTGTCAAAATCAACATGTTAACAACAATTCAGCTATAATAAACGAAAGAGTTAACAAAGTTACAAAGTGTCAAAATCAACATGTTAACAACAATTCAGCTATAATAAACGAAAGAGTTAACAAAGTTACAAAGTGTCAAAATCAACATGTTAACAACAATTCAGCTATAATAAAGGAAAGAGTTAACAACGTTTCAAAGTGTCAAAATCAACATGTTAACAACAATTCAGCTATAATAAAGAGAGCACTTCTAGTGCTGTCTCCATTAAAGGCCCCCTCCAGTCAGTTTTCCTACCTGGTTTTTAAATGTGAGTTGTATCTGGATGTTATCTGATAAAGAAAAATGCATGTTAATGGTGTAAACGCACCGTGATCGGGATGTGATCAGATCTGCCTGACCACATCTGGAGGTAGTTTTGTGTCCAGATCTCTTTCATCCCATTTACACCTGGTTTTTAAATGCGACCATTATCCAGATAACTTATCTGGATCCAGGTCACATTTAAAAACCAGGTGGAAATGGGGTGTAAACATAATATCTATCTCGTATAGTCGGACGTCATCTGATGGGCCAAAGAACTTACTTTGATAAGAAGTGAAGGCTAATATTTCCACTACAATATAATGACTGCAGCGCTGTCAAGGTAAGGTAGGACAGCTTCTCCTCTTGCCTTCATTATACTCTTTGTCTGTGATACAACGGAGGTGGGCGGCCATAGTGTTTCCGGTCCTATAAGCATTAGTTTAGAAGCCACAATATTACAATATGATCAACAAACCGGCCAACAGATATCAAAGCGGATGGGCTTTATGGACTATGCATGTGTGGCAGGGTGACCTATACCTATGGTTCCCGCCCACTAATCTCCACACACCAGGTGTTTCCGGCTACCTCAATTGGCCTGCCCCTTAATTGGCCAGCCCCTATAAATAGCCTGCCTAACAGAGCGTAGGCTAAGGCTGGCTTCTCTCTCTGGTGTCTTCCCCTCCAAACCTCCATTGGAGGAAGGTATGTAGTGATAATTACAGTTGGTTGATGCACATTGTATGTCTCTTTGTTTATGGAGTTTGTCTCATTCCTTAAACAGACTACGGTGTATCTGTCCTGGGTCTGGGTAGCAGGAGCTGTTAATATGCCAATGCTAACTGTTGCTGGTGAGTCTAATAATGGGCTAAAAGCATGTCACATGTCATTCTGTTTGTTTGTGGCTAATTGTGCCTTTTCTTTTTATACAGAACCTAAGCTGCTGTTCTGCCCTTCTCCTGTTTATAAGTGTACCTTTAAGTTAGCAAAAGAGTAATTGTTGTCCACTGGTCCAGATTTGAGTTTCCCCTTTTTGTGTCCCGCAGAGGCCTGGCCACTGGAGTGGGTGTGGGTGTTAGACTGGTGCGAGCTGCGGGCCCTCCGTCCCTGCCTTTTCTTTCTTTATTTGCATGCGTGTGTGTGCCGTTGCAGTGTGCCGTGTTCATGCACCCTTTGCACCAAGCACTTTAATTGTGTGTGTGTGTTGTACACGCTTGGTGGGGTAGGTACTTTTATTCTTAAACTCTCGTATCTTAAACTATCCAGTCACCCCCTCACTCACTTTAGTTCCAGCGCCCTTTGCTTTTACCCCTCCCCTTAGTAGCTTGGACATTTTAAAGGTGCATTCCCATGTTTTTGCAATTTAGCTGTTTTTAGTATTGTTTGAATAAATCTTAATCATTTGGCAATTGCAATTGGTCTGAGCTTTTTCTAATAAATAACACCTACTTTTATACTTGGAAACCACGTCTCTGCTCCTCTCATTGGTCTCACCATTGTAAACGAATCTGTATGGTTTATCTGTGGGCATTAAAGCCCTGGTATCTCCTTGGGTGAAACTCCCTAGGTGGCGTTGTCAGTTATTTAGACCTGGTCACATTTGGCGTTGGTCGGCAGGACTTTGGAAATCAGACTTATTGTAAAGCAGAGACGTGTTCTTCAAGGTTTTTTTATTCTGGACAGTTGCTTTTTTTTTTTGTTTCATTGTCAACCATATTAGTTTGAGAAGGGCAGGGCGGCAGTTTGCAGAGCATCAAGACGTCCTGGGCGTGGAGCAGCAAGAGCCCTTGGCAGTAACAAAAGTGCATTGTTCCCCATCCCCACTGTTGAACTGACTGTCTTTTAGAAATGGATGCAGCTGAACTACAGGACTTGAGAGACTCTGTGACAAAACTGCGAGCTGAGAATGAGCGGCTTACGCGGGAGCGTGCCAAAGCAACAGGCTCCAGAACTGCGTCACCTGGAACTCAATCTGGTCCTTCGGCCCGCTGGACTTCCACGCATGCTGCACCCTCAGAGCGTATGGTATATATCCCTAGGGAACGCAAGTGCCCAATGTTCCGGGGTAATATTGGGATGGGGGTAACAGAATGGGTTGAGGAGGTACGCGCTAGCATGCGTGCCAGGCATTTACCACCCATGGACCAAGCATATTTCATCTATGACCACTTGGAAGGTGAGGCCAAGGATGAAATTAGGTATAGGTCCAGGGCAGAGAGGGAAGACCCAGAACACATTTTGGACATTATTCAGGAGCTCTATGGCTGCTCCCAGTCTTATGTGGCCCTGCTGGCAGAATTTTTCTCCAGAAAACTGCTTTGGGGAGAGTCACTGCAGGAATATTCACATACACTGTTCTGCTTAATGGAGAAGATAGTAAAGTGTGCCCCTGATGTGCTCAATTCTGCGGTCCTACTGCGAGACCAGTTTGTAGAAAATGTTAATGACTCTGCTCTTTGTAGGGTGTTGAAGCAGTTCGTCCGCAGTAACCCTGAATCAACACTGCTGGATGCCCGCAGGGAAGCCATTGCCTGGGAGCGAGAAGGTAGACCTAGGAGTTATTCGGTCCCTTCCATATGTGCACTACAGGAGTCTAGGGTGCCAAGTGGGTCCACTAGTGGTATGCTTAGTTGCTCCCCAGAATTGGCAGAGTTGAAAGAAATGTTGAGGGGACAGCAGGAGCAAATTGGTAAGCTTTGTGAAAGCCTTAACAGTCTGCAAAATCCTTCTAGGAGGCCAAGACCTTCACGTGACGGTCCCCTAATTTGTAGACGTTGCCAGAAACCGGGTCACTTTTCAAGTAACTGTGAGAATGACCGAGTCATCCCCTTGGCCCAGCCCGTGCAGTATAGCCACCCACAAGGAGGTGCCCACCCACATCGAGGGAACCAGACATTTTCAAGAAAACTAATACCCTCTTATGCGCAGAGCCACACAATAGGAGGCGGCATCAATGGCTCCATGCCGCTAAACCAAGCCCGTCCTGGACTACCTCGGAGCCGCCGGCAGAGGAAAAGGGATGCGAGGAGAGGACGGAGAAGACGCTGTGCGTGGTGGGAACACAGACGAGCGGACAAGTCCCAGCGTGAGTGCTGCGCTCGAGCCCAATTCTCCCAGCCTCTGATCCATGCATCACTGGGCCACCTGCCTGCTGCCAGGCCGAACCAGAGAATAAGGCCTGTGGAGGGTCGGAGACGGGAAGTCACAGAGGAGGATGAAGACAACCAAGGCCTCTGGGTGATCGTACCTCCACCCTCAGACATCCAGGCACACCTGCCCACACCAGCACCTGCGAGCCCTCTGGCAGATGCTGAACTGGCTACTGTTGCATCAAGTGCACCAAGGAGGACTTCCCAGCCAACTGTGGAGAAACATCCTAACACTCATCTGCCACGACCACCAAGGTCAGGCACGGTTGGGGTTTTGCATTCCCAGGTACCCGGCTTGAGCAGTTTTCTTTCAATTTTTAGGCCATGGGATTAGATTTTTCTTATCGTCGGGACGCCGATAAATAGTGGGGGGGTAGATTGTGGCAGGGTGACCTATACCTATGGGTCCCGCCCACTAATCTCCACACACCAGGTGTTTCCGGCTACCTCAATTGGCCTGCCCCTTAATTGGCCAGCCCCTATAAATAGCCTGCCTAACAGAGCGTAGGCTAAGGCTGGCTTCTCTCTCTGGTGTCTTCCCCTCCAAACCTCCATTGGAGGAAGGTATGTAGTGATAATTACAGTTGGTTGATGCACATTGTATGTCTCTTTGTTTATGGAGTTTGTCTCATTCCTTAAACAGACTACGGTGTATCTGTCCTGGGTCTGGGTAGCAGGAGCTGTTAATATGCCAATGCTAACTGTTGCTGGTGAGTCTAATAATGGGCTAAAAGCATGTTAGCCTGGGTAAACCCATCCCCCACGTGACCTGCTCTCAGACCTGTTCTCAGTCACTATGGTCTGGATTCCCACCATTGTTAAACGATTTCCTGCGTTGTTGGCCCCCCCCCGATAGACCGCTCCATTACGCAACCGTCATCCAACCAGCTTTGTGCACAGAGCACATGCGCAGTGCAGCAGATGGCGTCATCGCTCTGCGACCTTTGTTGTTAGCAAGCGAGCTAACACTTTTCATTTCAGTACTGCTAGCACGCAAATGGTTACAACCAGCTACAAGAAGAGAGAACATCGCGTGACGGTGGTCAGGGAATGAAAGAGGAACAGGACAACTGTCTACACGGACCCAAACCTCGATCCCTGCTGCAGATGGCCGCAGATCTGGAGAGATATTTGTGGCTGTGAAGAACAGTCATCATCTATACAGCTGCTGCCAACCTGATGAGGAAACAGGCGTGCTTGTTATGCTGGACACTGAATGCCAGACTGCAGACTTCATCCTCCAGTGCTGTTCGCCTCAGGACTTGAAGGGCTAACGTTGTACCATGGACTGTATACATTCTGTGCTAATAATGCTAGCATGCTAACATCCTTTTCACACACACACACTGAATATACCGAAATGCTAGATTTGATCATGGACTTAACGCTAATGTTAATCAAAAACGGCCGCAGTCATAACGGTAAGGTGTGTTTGACCTAATTGAAATATTAACGTTAATGCCCTCACATTTCAGCGTGGTTACAGATAAACCTATTTAACGCTAGCTAGCTACAGTAGATTTTTGGAGGCGTTAATGTGAATGTCATGACGTAGTGAGCGTAGTATTATACTGTATATTATACATAATCCAGATGTAACCTAGCTATAGCTAGACGTTAAGAGGTTAGCGTGAATGTGACTGAGACCTGACATTACTGGCTTGATATCATATTCCAGATGCAACCTAGCTTGATAAGCTCCACACTGCTGTATGAGTAGCTACAATCAAATGTATCAAGCCTTGATATCATATTCCAGATCCAACCTAGCTAGCTAGATGTTAAGAGGTAGGAATATACCGAAATGCTAGACTTGATCGTGGACTTAATGTTAATCAAAAACGGCCACACTCATAACGTTAAGGTGTGTTTGACCTAGCTAGAAATATTAACGTTAATGCCCTCACATTTCAGCGTGGTTACAGATAAACCTATTTAACGCTAGCTAGCTACATTACTGGCTTGATATCATATTCCAGATGCAACCTAGCTAGATAAGCTCCACACGGCTGTATGAGTAGCTACAATCAAATGTATCAAGCCGATATCATATTCCAGATCCAACCTAGCTAGCTAGATGTTAAGAGGTAGGAATATACCGAAATGCTAGACTTGATCGTGGACTTAATGTTAATCAAAAACGGCCACACTCATAACGTTAAGGTGTGTTTGACCTAGCTAGAAATATTAACGTTAATGCCCTCACATTTCAGCGTGGTTACAGATAAACCTATTTAACGCTAGCTAGCTACATTACTGGCTTGATATCATATTCCAGATGTAACCTAGCTATAGCTAGACGTTAAGAGGTTAGCGTGAATGCGACTGAGACCTGACATTACTGAAGTGAATACAAGTGACCTATATTTTTCAATCCTGTCTTTGAATAAAAGTTGTACATTGTACTTGAAAACCATGTCTTTGCTCCCTTATGTGTTCACAATTACAACAAATCTGTATGGTTTATCTGTTGGCATTAAACCGTGGTATTTCCTTGGGTGATATTCCATATTTGTCATTAAACCTAGCTGTTCACATAAATTTGCAATGATGATCGACCACGTGAGATATCACAAGTAGCCTACTTTTATTAAAAAATAAAATGCAAAGAGAGGTTTCCTTCTCTAACTATTGGTGCGTTCACAAAATATTTACACGAGATTTTTTTTATAAATAATAATCAATAACGTGGATAATGATGACATCTGCAGCTGCTGGACGAGAGACAGAAGAAACTACGAACGAAGATTGGAGCAGAGGACATGACTACAGAGAAACTTAATCGACCAGCACTGTGCTTCAATCAATGAATGCTTATAAATAAACCATACACATGAGAATTACCGTTAACGTTACAGCATTTAATAACATAAATATGGTGATATCTGGTGGTCTGAAATTACTCTCTATCTACAGTAGGGTAACTGGCTCCTATTGTGTCTTATTATTGTAACGTTTGAATCAGCGTTTCATAACTATAATAGCCTAATGTTACTGTAGCCTGGATGACGTCAGCTAATGCTACCCAGCCTTCCAGCGTTTATCTTCCATAATGCATTAAATCATAATCACAATGCGAAGACATTAGCTGATCACCACAGAGCTGCACAGACAAGTTTATCAGATAATTTCGCCGTAAAATGTGTCCAGGTGATCAGCTCTGAAGCCCCGGCTTGTATGGTCCGCTAAAATCCGATTTCGATATAGGTGTTATTTTGATCAATATTGTATAGCTGGCTAGACAGAGGAGTTTATCTGGAATCAGTGTGACAAGATCCCTGCTGCTAGCTTGTCTGCCTTTCTGTGTCAGAGTATCTAGCTACATTATCTGCATTACATGCTACACCATGCAAATATATTTCGATATAATTCAAACAATTAGCCCACTGTACTACTGGACTGTGTATTGCTGTGAATAAGTTAGATTTGATTGTGTAAAGTGTTACATGTTATATTTTTAACTGAGCTTTGCAGAATTACCTCAACACAATTGTGTTGTGTATCAGCTTTAAATATCCAATATATACAGCATTAAACAAACGACCAGCAGCATTCAAATGTGCAAAAACGTTATATTTATTGAAATGTGGTGATCTCATGTCACATTACATAATGTTATGCCCAAATGGTCTACTGCCCAGAAGCGTCACTTTACATGTTTGGTAGGGAATTATTTTAATTATGTTAAACCAGCGTTTATCTTCCATAATGCATTAAATCATAATCACAATGCTATGAAGACATTAGCTGATCACCACAGAGCAGCACAGACAAGTTTATCAGATAATTTCGCCATAAAATGTGTCCAGGTGATCAGCTCTGAAGCCCTGGCTTGTATGGTCCGCTAAAATCCGATTTCGATAACGCTAGGTGTTATTTTGATCAACAGACCTCAACCTCAACAGCTGTTTTCACTTGAATTTCCTCACGTAGTTGCATAGCCATATAGCTAGCCAGCTAGTAGCTAGCTCGGGAGCTATGCTTTAGAGAGGCCAAATGCTAACGGCTAGGTAGTGCTAAGCCGCTGCAGCTGTTACACGTCATTGACAAAGACGCACTCTCTGATTGGCCGATCACGGCAGGACTGATGTTGGCAGTCACGCCGTCACTCATTGGCTGCGGGGTGGCTGCGGGTCTGCGGGAGTCTTTAAACCGCCGCGGAAATCGTTCTGAATGGCCCGTTCGCTAGACGATAGTGACTGGGAACTGAGAGAGCAGGTCACGTGGTGGCTGGGTTTACCTAGGCTAAAAGCATGTCACATGTCATTCTGTTTGTTTGTGGCTAATTGTGCCTTTTCTTTTTATACAGAACCTAAGCTGCTGTTCTGCCCTTCTCCTGTTTATAAGTGTACCTTTAAGTTAGCAAAAGAGTAATTGTTGTCCACTGGTCCAGATTTGAGTTTCCCCTTTTTGTGTCCCGCAGAGGCCTGGCCACTGGAGTGGGTGTGGGTGTTAGACTGGTGCGAGCTGCGGGCCCTCCGTCCCTGCCTTTTCTTTCTTTATTTGCATGCGTGTGTGTGCCGTTGCAGTGTGCCGTGTTCATGCACCCTTTGCACCAAGCACTTTAATTGTGTGTGTGTGTTGTACACGCTTGGTGGGGTAGGTACTTTTATTCTTAAACTCTCGTATCTTAAACTATCCAGTCACCCCCTCACTCACTTTAGTTCCAGCGCCCTTTGCTTTTACCCCTCCCCTTAGTAGCTTGGACATTTTAAAGGTGCATTCCCATGTTTTTGCAATTTAGCTGTTTTTAGTATTGTTTGAATAAATCTTAATCATTTGGCAATTGCAATTGGTCTGAGCTTTTTCTAATAAATAACACCTACTTTTATACTTGGAAACCACGTCTCTGCTCCTCTCATTGGTCTCACCATTGTAAACGAATCTGTATGGTTCATCTGTGGGCATTAAAGCCCTGGTATCTCCTTGGGTGAAACTCCCTAGGTGGCGTTGTCAGTTATTTAGACCTGGTCACACATGCGTGACTCAAATATGGTTAACAGTTATTATCGACGATGTTTTGAGCCAGGCGAACACTCAATTGACATACGTAGCTAACAGCTAACAGCTAGCTAACGGCAGAGGCTAACACTATTTAGGCTACTGTATTTACTGTGTACAGTCATGATATGACGTATGACTATGCCATTCCATTGAGTCATTTCACTCTTTGCGATGTGATAAAAGTTTCTCAATGAGTTATAGTTGATTGTCTCACTGAAATATCTGCTAATAGCCAATTTTAGCAGCAGAATTTGATATCCTGGCCTGGCAAGGCTGTGCGTAATGACATATCCAAAAGGAATTTTACTCTGCACTGCGCTGCACGGAGATTATGGTGCGCTGAAGCGCAGGGGGGTATTTAACACGTAAGAGGTGCTTTTAAGAGCCTTAGCGCAAAGTAATTGGCTTGCAATTTAGCGCTGAAACGCCTGGTTTGGCATGTGGCAGCCTATGCCCAGTACAATTATAACAGGCATGCACTTGTGCCCGCCCCCAATTTGCATTGCGCGCGGCGTTAAACTAGTGCAAATGCTAAATTACCACTTTTGCGAAGATAGGGCCCCTCATCTATAAATCGAGAGAAGAGTGAATATGTGAATAAATGAAAGTTCCTGACTATTTACTGCCATTTCAGCATCACCTATTGTCTTGAATTGGTAAACCAGCCATCTCAAACAGCCCCTATCGTCCCACTGGCCTTAAATTAGCGCTTAGCGCCTATTAGTTGGCGTGGTCCGGCGCAGTCCCTATTTTTGTGTCGGCGCTACACGCGGCCATAAGCATAACCACGCCTTTTAAGTGTAGAATTATTCACAACGTGCTCATTGGAGAAGTGCAGTAAACTAATGACAAACTCCCTTTCATGTTCCAATTCCACGGAGCGATCCAGTCCGGTCAGAAAAGCCCGACCAAAGCCCTCTGAACTCTGCCCCTCCCTCTTTCATCCCCGTCTGTCTCCATATATATTATTCCATATTATTATGCTTCTCAAACAAATCTCACTGCACTTTAAATACAGCAAGCATGTAAATATGCTACACTATAGCAAGATCAAAGGGAAAAGAATGTTCTAAACGCATCGGCTAGAAAAATATAGCCTATCCCTGGATGTCATGATGAGATTAGATTGGTGAAAGTTTGGGCAGAATGATATCGTTTTCTCTCGCTACCTGTTCTTCTCCCCCACTGCACAGGTAGGATGATGCAAAAGCCTCTGAATGACAGGGGCTCAAAACTACGGTATAACAACTTTTTTTTCATCTGTCAATGTGCCTGTCTGACGCGCGAGAGAGAGGGAGTGAGAGAGAGAGAGTGAGATTGGCTATGGCAGGCAGCTGCGTAATTACCCACAGTAATATCCCCGGCGCACTGAATAAGGCCTGGTTTTGAAAAGCGCTAAGCTCTAAATTAACGCCAGAGGGGAAGATAGCGTTAGGCTGGTATTTAAGGCCAAAACCCCCATTGTGGCCTATTCTGGCACTGCGCCACGCCTCTTCGGCATAAAGTGCATTTCGGGGCCTAAAAACATGATGCTGCCTATCTTCCCGAGTCAGGCGCAAAGCGCGTTTTTTTTTGCGTTTAACGCCAGTTTAGCGCCTAAGGCCAGTGGGAAGATAGGCCTGGTAAATCATACAGTAACTTTGTTTTATGCACATGCTATTGAAAACATATACACATCAAATACTTTATAAAGGAGACAAAATAAATGCATTTAGGCGGACTTAATAGGCTGTCCCATTGTTTTTATTTCCTCTCAGTAAAATAATAGACACATTTTAAATAAAAGACTATGAAAGAAATTCTGCTAATTTATTTGGTGACCCAAATAAAATCTTGTGCGACCCACCTCTAGGTTCCGATCCTGTTACGTCACCCATTGGCTGACGTGTAGGTCAAAATTCAGTCCGCTATCCCCCCCCCCCCCTGAAGTGTGAAGGTAATTGGATGACAGAAAGCTGAGCCTGTGAGAAATAGAACTCTACTTGAGCTTACACAACACAGCAGTGGCTCCAGTATCAACCCAAAGTCCAGCATAGAGAGGTTGAGTGAATGTGGTCTGGACTCTGTGGAGGAGAGTCATGGTGTCAGAGACGCTGTAGAAGGACAGAATACCTGCACTGTGATCCAGGTACACTCCTACTCTGGGGGACCCAGGGCCTTGGAAGCGAGTGGTGATATTGTTATGTCTGAATTGATAACTATTGTTGTAATAATATAATGCCCAACACTTGTCATTGTTTCCAAATCCACATTCACTTGCCATTCCTGTTCTGCTAATATCCTTATATGAGACTGCTACCGAAATTCTGCCCCCGCTGCGCTCCACCTCCCAGTAACAACGTCCAGTCAGAGCTTCTACACTCAGGACCTGAAAACTTGTAATGAATCTGTCTTTGTGACTATAATATTTCTTTTCTTCTGTCAGACGTGTTGCTTTTCTGTAGCCCTCAGATAATAACAGCCATTTGTTTACTGTGTTTTGATCCATTGTGATTGTATGTGAATGTTCTAAGAATTCAGCTCTGGTCTTGGGGTCTCTTGGTTGCGACAGTAAAACATCAAGGAGATCTTAGGCCATTCCTCTGTAAGAATGTCCAGTTGTTTATCTCTGGCCTCTGACACAGCTGCAGTCACATCCTCAAAGTATTGCAGAGGACGTAAGCTGCTGGGTAAGTCTGTATACACACTGAGACGTGACAGAGAGGGGTAAATCTGTAGAAAAAGAATGTGATCCTCTGTGTATGAGAGCCGTTCCAGGTCAGAGTCTTTCTTCCTCAGGTCATCGATCTCCTGCATCAGGTTCAACTCAAGTTCTTTGGCGCGACTCACTTCTGCATTCTGCTGTGATCTGATCTGCTCCTTCACATCAGAGCTTCTTTTCTCAATGAGACGGACCAGCTCAGTGAAGATCTTCTCACTGTCCTCCACTGCTTTGTCAGCAGAGAGATTGATAGCATCAACCTCCTGTTGAAGCACCTTCATGCCTGTCTCTTGGGTTTGGATTATCTGCTCAATTTTTTGCCGACAAAGCCTGAGCTCATTCTGCTTCCAAGACCTTTCTGCTGCAGCTGAGACTGTGTCGTGGCCTCTATGTTCATCCATAGCGCAGAGATAACAGATACACTGCTGATGAGTACGGCAGAAAACCTTCATCACCTCGTCATGGAGAGAGCAGATGTCCTTGTGAAGCTCCATGGTGGCTTC
>NC_139635.1:14027741-14045241 GCF_964638095.1 Poromitra crassiceps
CCTATAAGCCCTGAAGCAGGAGTTTGCAGTCAACTAGTTGAAATGAATATGATGTGGCAGTCAAAATCTATTTGTGGCAGTCAAAATCTATTTGTGGTGTACCGCCACAGAGTGAGGATTTTTTCCAATGCTTCAATTCACTGTCCATAAATGTACTGTAAATATACCATAAAGCACAATTCTATCAGAATAAGAAACACTGTGACTACTTTCACTAAAATAATAATAAAGTGCATCAGTGTACCACCACCACAAAACACATCTGGAGACCTCATGACCTTAATATAAGGGGGAAAATGTAATGCTGTGTTGTGCTGCTTTGATTGATCCATAGATTTTATTTATGGACATAGAGGACAAAAATCACTTATTTACGACATGGTCCCCATGGTCCCTGCATCAATTACTTTTGAAAATGTGAGATTTGTGTGATTTTGACAATGTTGACGATTGGATGACCAGCACTATTTTCTGAAAATGGCTCAGAAAAACATACTTATCTTCAATGAACCTCCATAGCCAGAACTAATGTGGGGGAACCAAAGTTACGTCCACGTTTGGCTGAGACGCATGCGCTGTGTGCAATCATCAGTAGCCTACTTCCTGCTATGTATTTACTTTGAAAATGACCATTTCCCATAACTTTGAAATACTATTATTTCATCATGTGGTGAATATATGAGTCACAACATGTACAGGTGCAGCTAAATACATTAGAATACCGTGGAATAGTTCATTTATTTCAGTAATTCAATTCAGAAAGTGAAACTCTCATAGATTCATTACACACAAAGTGAAATATTTCAAGCCTTTATTTGTTATAATTTTAAGAATTATGGCTTACAGCTAATGACAACCTAAAATGTGTATTTCAGAAAATTAGAATATTACATAAGACCAATCAAAGAAAGATGTTTAATACAGAAATGTCGGCCTTCTGAAAACTATTCATGTCTAATTGGTCGAGGCTCCTTTTGCACAAATTCAATTCCATCAATGCGGTGTGGCGTGGAGGTGATCAGCTGAGGTGTTATGGAAGCCCAGGTTGCTTTGATGGCCTTCAGCTCAAGCATATCTATAGAAAGTTGAGTGGAAGGAAAAAGTGTGTCAGGAAAAGGTGCACAGGCAGCAGGGATAACCGCCACCGCAAGAGGATTGTCAAGTAAAAGCCATTCAAGAATGTGGGGGAGTTTCACATGGAGTGGACTGAGTCAGTGAAGAGCCACCACACACAGACGTGTCTGGGACATGGGCTACTACAACTGTCACATTTCTCGTGTCAAGTCACTCCTTAACCAGAGACAACATCAGAAGCATCTTACCTGGACTGAGGAGAAAAATAACTGACTGTTGCCCAGTGGTCCAAAGCGCTCTTTTCAGATGAAAGTCAATTTTGAATTTCATTTGGAAATCAAGGTCCCAGTACCATCTCACTTTAAACGTAAAAAAAACTGAATGATTTTAAATCTCCTCTGAAACAGCTACCAAAGTATCAACCAATAATGATAAATAATGAGCCTTTAGCCATAGTAAACAAATACAAATACCTAGGAATCTTACTAGACACAAATCTCACATATAAATTACACATAGACAAGGAAGATAGTAAAACAAATTAAACAAAGATTATTTGTCTTCCAAAAAATGCACCCATATCTCTCAGACTTTAGCCCATATGTATGTGAATGCTGTCTGTCAAACATCTCATATTGCCTACCAATGTGGTGTCTGACAGCAAAATACACCCTAAAACCTATTGAGCGTTTATACAACCGTGCCTATAAAATCTGTATAAACTTAGGATATCACTCACAGTCTCACACCATGTATTACACTTGAAAAAGCTAAGCATTACATTTCAGCAACTACCTCAAATTAACATCAATGAAACTCTATTATTAGATTCAACACAATTTGACGCCACCCCTCATATGCTCTCTTCTTCCCAGGTTCTCAGCAACAAGACAAACACCAACTCAGAAAATCCTCTTCCCAGGTATCAAAAATAATTATGGACAGCGATCTTTCTTTTACAATGGTACAGTAGAACCTTGAATGAGGTCCCTCTAAATTTACGTAACAGTTCATCTTTTATTGGTTAGAAAACTATTGTATAAGAATCTCCTACTTGGGGAACAGGTCTGCGTGATGAAGCAGCTGCCTCATGGCCGAGGCCAGACAATCCTAAACCTGCTTATTTATTTATTCTCTCCAAACTGTCCCATCTTCTTCTACATATCTATGACTTTAACTGTCTCTTTTCTTCTTCTACATATCTATCACTTTAACTGTCTCTTTTCTTCTTCTACATATCTATCACTTTAACTGTCTCTTTTCTTCTTCTACATATCTATCACTTTAACTGTCTCTTCTTTTGTCTCTTGCTGCAGGACAGGAACCCTTTGAAAACCAGCATGTTTGCTGAGTAGGGCTCAAAAAGTATTTTAATTACCTTTTATGGTGTTTATGCTTTCTTTCCTGTTAAATAAACTGAAACTGGAACAGAGTCTGGAGGAAGAGTGGAGAGGCACACAATCCAAGTTGCTTCAAGTCCAGTGTGAAGTTTTCACAGTCAGTATAATGATTTGGGGTGCTGTGTCATCTGATGGCGTGGGTCCACTGTGTTTTCTCAAGTCCAAAGTCAACGCAGCCGTCTACCAGGAAATGTTGGAGCACTTCATGCTTCCTTCTGCTGAGAGATTTATGGAGATGCTGATTTCATTTCCCAGCAGGACGTGGCTCCTCCCCACACTGCCAAAGGTACCACAAACTGCTTTAATGACCATGGTATTACTGTGCTTGATTGGTCACTCGTGCAAAAGGAGCCCAAACCAAGTATTGATACATGTACAGTTTTCAGAAGGCCAACATTTCTGTATTAAAAATCATTTTTTTTCATAATGTAATGTTCTAATTTTCTGAGATACACATTTTAGGTTTTCATTAGCTGTAAGGCACAATTATTAAAGTTATAACAAATAAAGGCTTGAAATATTTCACTTTGTGTGTAATGAATCTATAATATGTGAGAGTTTCACTTTTTGAATTGAATAGCTGAAATAAATGACTTCCACAATATTCTAATTTATTGAGCTGCACCTGTACATGCGAGTGTTTCTGGCGCTGTTGGAATCTGTATTTTTGGTGACTGGACAGGTGTAGGCTTGTGCAGCATTACTGCCATTCAGCTAAGCTAACTAGCAGGAGTGCAACACACTTTCTAATGCACCATTCAGCTGCTAAGCTAACTAGCAGGAGGAGTGCCACACACTTTCTAATGCACCATTCAGCTGCTAAGCTGACTAGCAGGAGGAGTGCAACACACTTTCTAATGCACGCACACGGAGGATAAAAGGCATCAATCTTAATGGGAATATGGAAAATAGGTGAATCTCCCAAAAATGTTGGCCAACATTTTAAAATAAAGTTCCAAAACCTAAATGGCATGTGGCAAATCGAACGCTAATAGCCTACTATTTAGAATCTATTTAGAAATGTTCTAAAACTTCCCGAGTGCTTCTTTGTAAAAGAGAACATTGTTAGCGGTGATCTTTTCCATGTGATTCTACAAAGGGGAGAGAACGTAGATAGATAAAACTAGATTATTTTAACTGAAACATTACAAATGATAAAATAAAGTGCAGAAACAAAAAGTCAGATTCCGCTTCTCAGTGTGAATGGATCCACAGTTTGTCTGTTTACATTGATCGAGTTTCTGCTGCACCATCTGTTCTGTAATGTATGCAGGTATTTCAATGCACCTAATTACATTCACTTCATTCCACCATGGGTAGGCAGTGGTGCTGGAAGTACTTTTTAAGTAGGGGGTGCTGTAAGGAAGGGACTCTCGGTGCTGCGGGCAGCACCGAAGAAGATTTGACATTTTTTGGACTTTTAGCCATATTTAGAGGAATATTTAATTTTAAATTAACATTATGATTATGTCATTATTCAGTATATTCTTCTTTTCTCACTCACTTTCATGTAACCACCTGCTCTCCCTTTAGTCGTTTTACACAACAGACAGCAACACTGAACTTATTATTATGGAAAACCAGATTATGATGAAAATCAAACAGTTTTGAAGAGAGAGCGTATGAAATAAGATTATAGCTGGGAAGCACAAACTGTTTTTTAATGCATTTTGTTGCGGTTATAAACGCAAGACAGCCAAATCCAACAATTTCGAAAATCCCATCTCTTGCCACCAGGGGGTGCTGCAGCACCCACCTGCCAGCGCCCTTGTGGGTAGGAGCACCTCAGTAACGGCCGGTTCACACACACGCCTACGCCTATGCCTACGCCTATGCCTACGCCTATGCCTACGCATATAGGCATTGCTTCATGCACGCCTGGCGCCTATTTTCGTTCACACAGGACGCCACGCTCTGCGCTACGCTGAACACATGAGCAGCGGTTTTTTTACACTTTTCAGATCTGATTTATAGCATGGGTGAGTCCTCTTTTTTATTGTAATGTGCAAGTGAGGATGTCTGTCTATTTCTTGGCCCTTCCCTCGGGTAATCATGTGACTATGAGTCATCAACACCATGAGTGATATATGCATTGAGACAGGGGGGGTATATATACATCTGATAGAAAAGACGTTAATAGAGGAACACATGAAGGACAGCTTTCCTACTATGCACTCGTTAATTCGCGCTCCACCCTCCCTTTTGGGCAAACTCGGTAGAAAATATGGCCCAAGTCCACCAGAAACAACAGCCAGCTTGACAGTTCAGCGCGCCTAGAGCTGAAAAATAGAACAGACGCCTAAACGATAAATGCAGCGCAGCGTAGGCACAGCGCGAGCGTGGCTTCAGCACAGCGTGGCAGCGGTATGTGTGAACGCTCTCATCTGTTAACAAGGACGCCTAAATTTTAGGCGTTGCTTAGGCGTTGCTTTAAGCGTCGCTCTAGGCGTGTGTGTGAACCCGCCGTAAGTGTGGGAGACAGGACACCAGGATAAATTGCTAGAATGATTTACTTAAAAGATTCAAGGAACAATGATATACAGTACAATGATTTGTCAGATAAGGTGGGCAGGCAGTCTACACAGCAAACACTGAACAAGTAATAGTACAAACAAAACTGAGAATACAAGCATAAAACTCAGGTATAGGGTTCAGTGGATTAAGTGGGTTATACTCAAACACAAATGTTAGTGGTCAACCATACAATGTTCCTTTAAATATAGTAAAAGCAAATCTATTCAGCAAAGTAAAACCAAATGGCTAAAAGGCAGAATACATACAACGCAAACTGGAAAAAAAAAAAAAAAAAAAAAAAAAAAAAATGGCGGCGCGCACAGTCGCAGCGGCTTCAAGCTCTCCCAAGAGGCGCACTTTTCTAACAGCTTTTTCCCACAAGCTGTCAGCCTGCTGAACACTACCCCTCGAAACACAACACAACCCCCCCCCCCCCCCCCGAACAATGAACTCTGACCAACTCTGACTAGTCTCTTAAAACAGACTGTCTTATCTACATCCGGTGGATGCAGCTATATACAGTCTGTACTTCGTGGGGGAGAATCATGCACCAAACGGAAGAGGAAGTTGAAAGGCGGGACTTCCGCTCATTCGTCCAATCAGAATTTTCTAAGGCGGGTCTTCCGCTCATTCGCAGAACTCGGGGCTTCTGCACAATCGTTCCGGGGGATAAACAAAACATAGCCGAATGCTAGCTTGATTGTTGTTGAGCAGAAATGGAAATTAGACAAGATATTTTCGACTCTATTCTTCCAGAACTTTGCAGAATTCATTCTGTGCCAGATATAAAAGACCTTCAACGCATGTGTTTGCTGAATTTGGCAAACCACCGGGATATTTTAGCCTGTCTGCCTACAGGCTACGGTAAAAGCCTAATCTATCAGGCATGGCCGACACTATGCCGTTTGCTCGCGAAGCACTACCCGGAGAAATGGCAAGATGACCACGCAATGGTGTTGGTGGTGTGTCCGCTGGTCTCCATAATGGAGGAACAGGTTACATTTCTGAACGATCGGGGGGTGAAAGCCGCTTACGCCGGACAAAACAAGGAGATGGATGAGTGCATTGCTCGGGGGGACTTCAGCGTTGTCTTCGGGGCACCAGAGACTTTAGTCTCAAGCAACAAATGGAGGAATATTCTTCAAACCCCAATATTTCGGAGATGCCTTGTTGGTGTAGCTGTTGATGAAGTTCACACCGTTGTGCAATGGTAAGTACCGCTAGCGTTAATGTACAGCGTGTTGTTGACTTGCTGTAATAGTAGAATGAATACCTGGCAATTTATCTGATTTTCCTCCCAATATTCCCCAAGGGCGTTGATTACAGTTAACAGCCTTGTCCAACTATCTATTAGTTACTATTGTCTATGAGTATGAAATTTCTGGCAAGCCCAGACCCCTCTTATAACCACCTTCGCCCAAGCCAAAACATAAATATGTGGTTGTCAAATTAATATTTGCTCTACATAACCCTTAATCGCAACGAGATTGGGGATTTCAATTGGCACAGATCGTATATATCTCTGTTACAGGTATTGTGATAATACTTTTATGAAGGTCATGTCTACAATACATTATGAGCATATTCACAAGACATTATAATGCATACTAGGCTTTATCAAACTTTTTCTAAATGTTTATAGTCATGCATAACTTATAACAAGGTTTATAAAGCATTCTAAGTGGTGGACATAATTTATTATAAATTACAGCATCCATTATGCTTTATACCTCCATGCCAGATGGACAACAGTGTTTGAAGGAATAATCGTTTTATTTTTACACTTCACTTACAGCCAGCAAATACTGTTCATAAGTCCCCATAACTGTTATACAATACAATTGATAATATAACCTTATAGCGCTGTCACTTTATTTAAAGCTCAGTAATGCACATCATTGTTTATTATAATTCATTATGTCCAACACTTATAATACGTTATACACCTTGAGAGAAGTTGCCAATGCCATGCATCATTATATTCATATAGTTTTCATAAAGCCATTATGTCTTATGAATGTGCACGTAATGCATTATAGACATGACGTTCATAGAAAGTCTTACCAGAAATACATTTTAAAAGCTTCATACTTATGTTATTGTTTTGACTTTTTTCCCTTCTATTCTCTATTTGTTTGCAGGGGTGAGCGCCAGGGGGATGAGGCCCCGTTCAGGAAGTGGTGTGGCTTGGTTGGGGAACTAAGATCCATCCTTCCTTCAGCGGTTCCACTACTGGCCACTACAGCTACAGCCTCCAGGAAAATCAGGCAGAGCATCATCAAGCACCTGGGAATGCAGAGATGCCTAGAGGTGGTAAAAAGCCCTGATCGTGCTAATATCAGACTGGCTGTGAGGAAGATCTCAAATGATGCCGCAGGCACCTTTGCATGGCTGTGCAAAGAGCTGAAAACAAAAGGGCCCAACACTGACAAGACTGTCATCTATTGCAACAGTGTTTCTGACTGCTCTGTGTTGTATTCTGATGTGTTTATACCTGTCCTCGGAGAGAGTGCACTGCACCCTGCAGGAAGAGAGGACAATGTCCACAATAGATTAGTAGACATGTACCACTCGGAGACCCCAGATGACATCAAACATCACATCATCGCTTCACTCAGTAATGAAACCGCTGTTTTAAGAGTAGTGATTGCAACATCAGCGCTGGGCATGGGTGTGGACGTCAAGGGTGTGAATAATATAGTGAACTATGGGCCTCCACGTGATCTTGAGTCCTACATACAGGCATATGGCAGAGCAGGGAGAGATGGATCCCAGGCACACTCTCTCATTCTGTACCATGGGAGACAAATGAAAGGCATTTCCAACCAAATGCGGCAATATGTAACAGATAGGAGCACCTGCAGAAGGATGAAACTATTCCATCTTTTTGACGGGGAAGAGGTGAAACCTGCTTCACCCAGACACTCCTGCTGTGACAACTGTGACCGTACATGTGACTGTGAGGTTGCATGCAGTGGAAATGCCAGTGCACTGGAACGCCATGCGGGTAAAGGGGTTGCTCCAGAAAGGAATGTCACCGTGGAACAGAAATCAGAACTCCAAGTGAGATTGGAGGAAGTGTTAGAAGACACGGCATCAGCTGGGGTGTCTAAAGATGTTGCAGTGTACAGTGTTACTGAACAGCTAACCATCCCATCCACTGATATTGTTAGAAAGGTGGTGGACCAATGCCACCTTTTATTCACATTAGAGGACATTTTCTGCAACATCCCAGTAACAACCCTGCAGCAAGCCCAGTCCATTCTGGACATCATTCAAAACGTTTTTGAGAGTGATGACACCCAGAATACAGTAGCTGCATTTGCCAACATAAACCTCAGGGACTAAGCATGTCAATACAATGGCGGCTGTGTATTTTCTTTACCTTGGAGAGTTCTGGCTGGCTTCACTGTTTGTTAAACAAGATAGTGCTGTATATTCTGAAACAAGTACAAATTGGAACACAAAATGTTCATTGCAAGTAAAAGCTTGTTTAATTGTTTATGTTCATTTGTATTCTTACATTCTCAGCATCCTTTTTTTTTATATATATATATATTTGAGAATACAGTACAGGGTTTCCCACGGGTTCTTGAAAGTTTGTGAATTTGATTTTTTTTTTTTTAAATAGACATGGGTCATTGAAAGTGCTTGAGTCAAGGGTTTGTCTTGCATACAAAATTAAATTGTTAGAGCAAAAACAATTATTTTTTCTAGCAAGCGTTAGAGGCTGTGGGTTTCATAATTTACAATTGAACTAACAACACATTCAACCCTCTGTAATAATACATGAAAAGTTGTCTGTGAGCTTCTGCGAGTTTTCAATGTGAAAATTCTGTGTTGCAACTTGCAACAGTATCCTTGGATCCATGCCTCAAACTATGCTTTGTCGGCTCCTTGAATTTGGGGAGATCGCTGGAGAAAGCACACAAAGAATAATAACAAAATATAGTTCTGAGTGATATCATATGATATGTCTTTTAGTTTTCTATACATATTCCACTGCTGTTTGTGAACCATACTAAGTTACAGCAAAGTGTTATTTTCAATAAATATTTTTGATGATTTCTTATCCCAGTGTTTCTCTCATGGCATTTTCTGCTCTCGATTCAATTTCCATTTATGGGTATTTACCCAGCTGATCAGCTCGGCTTTCTTCAGTCCCTTCAGAGGGTTAGGTGTGGGGGTTTTGAAGTTAGTGTAAGACCTCCCAGGCTTCTGATGGAACACCTTTTGCTCACAAAGACCCTCAACCATTTTCCTTATGTCATCAGCCTGGCTGGGAGTTGTGTGTCTTCCTGATTCTGGGCTCATTTGGCAGTCTTTGTCGTAGTTGTCCATCAACTGTTTTTGCATTTCGATGGTCCTGCTCATCTGTTGCGCAATGTTGAATTGGACATTTGCACCATGCTGCGAAATCTGTTCTTTTGTGGAGCGCACATAGTGCTCACAATTCAGGTCCATTGCAATGTTTTTCCCACACCCACCACTTGTATTTATTGTGCGATTCCACATTAGGCGGTGAGCTAAGCTTGGACTCTTCATCGCCTGTAAATCTAATTGCAGCTTTAAGGCCTCTAGGCTGTACTTCGTTCTGCCAGCCTTTTTAAAGTGCAATAATTTAAACTTCCAGAGTCTGCAAATTCTCTGGCCATCGCCCTCCCTAATAGCATCCTGAAAGTTCCGCTCCAATAAAGCTGTTTTCAAGAATGAGCTATGGTAGTTGAAGACTCCATCAACTGCCGGATTGTTTGGATGGCTCCCTGATGTCTCCCTTCCATGTTCCACAATTAATATACCGTGCTGATCTCTCTCATGCCTTCTCAGATTGTCTCTGTTGTTGAAGGGAGGAAGCTTGCAGTATGGATGGTGGCATTTATGTTCAGCGTTACTGCCTTCTGTGATGGTCTCTTTATCCTCCAGTCCGCCACTCCAGCCGTCATTCCATATGAATTGGTCAATTATTGCATATAGATGTTTATCAAACCAGTCCTGCTTTTCTTGCGTGGAGGTGAAAGGTGATGGTATGGTAGGGGTGTCCTGTATGTCCTGCATATTGAAATGTTGCAGAGTGGCTGTTATGATTGAGGCATCTGCTACATCATGTAAGAATGTGTTACAAGGCCTATAGTTGTCTCCCAGGGGATTTTTTGAAACATTGCGGCGGTTCACCAGATTCCTCAGTTGGAATAATGTTCCCATGTCAGAGTTAGACGCAGTGTTGTAGTATTGCCTAAAGATCAAGTCGTTGAAATTCATGCTACAATGAAAATCAGCGATTGCCGGAATCAAACCCTCAATTTTTTTGGATGGAGCTTTGGCATTTCTCATTGATTTGAGGGCGGTGTCAGCACTCTGTTTTGTCAGTTGATCCCCGAATATGAGAATCTTGGCCATTGGTTTCTCTGTGATACTTCTGTATGGGACATAAGTGCTATCAATGTAGGTGAGTAGTTTGATCATGTCGGTTGTTACAAGCTCATTGGCATCAAATAATCCTAGAGGAGTTATATTTGTTTTTTGTGCCATTTCTTGTGTGTATTGGTGTGGCAGATGCCATGTCACATTCTGTCTGAATTCTTGGAATGCTGGGATGTTGTCGACTATCACCCGGGCAACCAGCTCCTTAAATTCCTGACGGAGATGAATCTGATCTTCAAAGTTAGGGAGTATATCCTGGACCGGGACTTCGAGGACTGACCGAGCAGCGTCTTGTGATAGATGATTGGCACAGACCCGCTCCTCATTGCCAACCATAATCATCCAGTGGTTGTCTTTTTTCTGTTGGGTCATCGTCATCCTGTGTGGAATTACAGCTCGATCCACATTGTCGACAGTTATTTGTATCATAGGTGGGGAGACCTTTGGAGGAGAGAGATTATTAGTATTTGCTTAGTCAGTTTCTCTTCTTCAATAATGTTAGTCCCATCATGCTTTCTAGCTGTAACCCTGGGTTAATTTGTGTGTTAAGTATTTAGTTTTATTATGAAAGCTGTGTTATGCTTTATTGTTTATTCCTAACGTATGTGTGTTTAATGTCTAAACCCATACTTTCCATAACATTTTCATAATTGTACATTATACCTGGTCATCTTCACTGGGTGGAGAAGCTGCCATCTCTTCAGGTGTTGGTCTTACGGTGCTTCCATCTCCATCGTTGGGCTGAGATATGCCAGAGATCTCAAAATCATCCTGAAACTACGAGAAAGGCAAGGTTAAAAGAATACTTCACTTTAAAAGACAATTCATGGCATTGTTTACTCAAGCTCCATTCAATGTTTTTAAACCCACATAATATTCATAGAGGTAGAAACGTCTGAGTCTGCACTGATTCCATGGCTGGACCCCACCTTAAAGGGCTGCCAATGGGGTCCAGCCATTGCCTCTGTGAAGATAGTTGTGTTTCTAAATCGGTCAATATTATGTTAATTTAATTATTTCAATTGGCAATCAACGGACATGGAGGGTGGGTAAACAATGCCGTCAAGTATAAATTTAACATTATCATTTAATGTTTTTCTGACACACTGTTGTGATGTCAAAACCACAATCTATATGCATATTTAATCGTTGCATTTAAGATCTATTAATACCATTATAGTGTCAGTCAGTCCCACGACAACAGGAACTGCTAATCTGGCTGCCGACATCAAGGCAGGGCGAGGGAGTTCAGGCTGTTGCGGTCTTTCACCTAGCCGAGTCACAGCACACTACAATGTGGACAGGAGAGAGAGAGAGGGAGGGAGAGACAAAAGTGGGAGCGGGAGAGAAGCCATATTGCACTAATATTTAAAAAGTGGAAATAGCTGTGATTTAAACATATGACTTACCCAATAGATTATCACATAGTATTCCTCTCATATATCTCATCCTCCTTGGTCCAACCTAACCTCAACTGTCCCCGGTGAAAAGGGAACACGGACTGATGTTATTGGTGTCGCTGGTACTGTTGAGGCTGCCGACATCAAGGCAGGGCGAGGGACTTCAGCCGGTTCCTCTCGCGCACCTAGCCGAGTCACAGCACGCTACAATGTGGACAGGAGAGAGAGAGAGGGAGGGAGAGACAAAAGTGGGAGCGGGAGAGAAGCCATATTGCACTAATATTTAAAAAGTGGAAATAGCTGTGATTTAAACATATGACTTACCCAATAGATTATCACATAGTATTCCTCTCATATATCTCATCCTCCTTGGTCCAACCTAACCTCAACTGTCCCCGGTGAAAAGGGAACACGGACTGATGTTATTGGTGTCGCTGGTACTGTTGAGGCTGCCAACATCAAGGCAGGGCGAGGGACTTCAGCCGGTTCCTCTCGCGCACCTAGCCGAGTCACAGCACGCTACAATGTGGACAGGAGAGAGAGAGAGGGAGGGAGAGACAAAAGTGGGAGCGGGAGAGAAGCCATATTGCACTAATATTTAAAAAGTGGAAATAGCTGTGATTTAAACATATGACTTACCCAATAGATTATCACATAGTATTCCTCTCATATATCTCATCCTCCTTGGTCCAACCTAACCTCAACTGTCCCCGGTGAAAAGGGAACACGGACTGATGTTATTGGTGTCGCTGGTACTGTTGAGGCTGCCGACATCAAGGCAGGGCGAGGGACTTCAGCCGGTTCCTCTCGCGCACCTAGCCGAGTCACAGCACGCTACAATGTGGACAGGAGAGAGAGAGAGGGAGGGAGAGACAAAAGTGGGAGCGGGAGAGAAGCCATATTGCACTAATATTTAAAAAGTGGAAATAGCTGTGATTTAAACATATGACTTACCCAATAGATTATCACATAGTATTCCTCTCATATATCTCATCCTCCTTGGTCCAACCTAACCTCAACTGTCCCCGGTGAAAAGGGAACACGGACTGATGTTATTGGTGTCGCTGGTACTGTTGAGGCTGCCGACGTCAAGGCAGGGCGAGGGACTTCAGGCTGTTTCTTTCCTGCACCTAGCAGAGTCACAGCACGCTGCAATGTGGACAGGAGAGAGGGGGAGAAAGAAAGAAAGACAGAGAGAAGCCATGTTTATAGTATTAATATCAGCAATAACTTAAGAACAGCGATGACAGTGGTGAAAAATTATTCGGGTCTCTCACCCAATGATTATCACACTCTAATACTATCATATCTCTCATCCTCCATAATCTACAATCACCTCAACTGTCCCAGGTGAAAAGGGAACAGGAACTGCTAATCTGGCAGCCGACGTCAAGGCAGGGTGAGGGAGTTCAGGCTGTTGCGGTCTTTCACCTAGCCGAGTCACAGCATCCTACAATGTGGACAGGAGAGAGAGAGGGAGAGAGAGACAGCGGGAGGGGAGAAGACAACTGGCCATGGGTAAAATACCTCTCATTGATTTACTTAAAAACTGCTCAAGAAATAACAAATTGCAACATTAATGTGGGAAAACATACCTGATGTTCATTACCACTGCACCCATGATGAGGGGATGTGTTGCCTGTCTCTGATAAATTTAATTTCCACTGGAGGATACTGCTGTCAAACTCTTTTGACATGCATTTGAGTTTCTTCAAGGCTGCACCATGGGTCACGCAAACCCCTAGTCTGGCCAATCGATTTACACATCTCTTTTTGGCTCCTCCGTGCCGTAGAATCATGGAGTTACGATACATGGGTGCACACATGTTTTGTGAACGTGCCCTAAGAAGACTTGCCCCAGCCATTGCCATAGTACATCTCCTGGATGGATTCGGAGAGCTTTCTTCAAAGGATGCTACACTGTCAGCAACAGTGCTAGTAGCTTCCAAAAAACTAAGGAAAGTTGGTGCTGTAGTCTTCCACTCATTGATCAAATTAACCCATCTGAAGTCTTTTATTGCAGTTGGGCTGGTCTGACGCATGACTGAATTGAAATTCAAATTGGTCAGGGTGCTGCACTCATTATTCACAAGCTTCAGGACTTCTTTGACCAAAAGTGGACGCATGACAGGGTCTCTCATGATATTTTGTGGTATTAATTTGAAGCGCCCATGGGCCAAATTCTGAGCAAGATTCTCCATTTGTCCTTGAAGTCTTCTTGACCTCTGGTAGGAGCCGCTTTTCACACAGACCTATAATCGAAGAACAGGTCCAAGACACAACAAGATGACATAACATTTATTGTGCTGATAAAGGACCAAAAAATATTTTGGCTGAAATTAGTGACTTCTTCATTTGGGTATCACATACTCACCCGTACATCCTTTTTCCTACTACTCTTCAACTCTTTGGTAAGAGTAAGCCGCGGGCTTTGAAACATGGAGGGTGTTGATATGTCTGCCAAAGATGTAGTTAATGTGGTTGTAGTCATTGTGACAGTACTAGCCAAAGTCGGGCTGCCAATTGCATCCTGCAAAGTGAGAAGGGGGAAAAGTGGAGATAGGTTGAAATATAATCAAATCCTTCCCAAAATTAGCCTTTAGCTATCAATATAGATGTTTTTATGCCCGTGTCCCCCTTGTCTTACCTTAACCGTCCCCGGTGAAAAGGCAGCAGGGACTGATGTTATTGGTGTTAAGGCAGGGCCAGGGAGTTCAGGCTGTTTCTTTCCTGCACCTAGCCGAGTCACAGCACGCTACAATGTGGACAGGAGAGAGAGAGAGGGAGGGAGAGACAAAAGTGGGAGCGGGAGAGAAGCCGTATTGCACTAATATTTAAAAAGTGGAAATAGCTGTGATTTAAACATATGACTTACCCAATAGATTATCACATAGTATTCCTCTCATATATCTCATCCTCCTTGGTCCAACCTAACCTCAACTGTCCCCGGTGAAAAGGGAACACGGACTGATGTTATTGGTGTCGCTGGTACTGTTGAGGCTGCCGACATCAAGGCAGGGCGAGGGACTTCAGCCGGTTCCTCTCGCGCACCTAGCCGAGTCACAGCACGCTACAATGTGGACAGGATAGAGAGAGGGAGGGAGAGACAAAAGTGGGAGCGGGAGAGAAGCCATATTGCACTAATATTTAAAAAGTGGAAATAGCTGTGATTTAAACATATGACTTACCCAATAGATTATCACATAGTATTACTCGCATATATCTCATCCTCCTTGGTCCAACCTAACCTCAACCGGTGAAAAGGGAACACGGACTGATGTTGAGGCTGCCAACGTCAAGGCAGGGCAAGGGACTACAGCCGGTTTCTCGCACGCACCTAGCCGAGCAACAGTACGCTGCAATGTGGACAGGAGACAGAGAGTGAGGGAGTGAAAAAAAGAGGTGAGAGAGAAGCCATGTTTACTTAGTGTACTATTAAATAAATAAATAGGCAATTGAAACATATTCATGTCACCTACCCATTGGATTTTTAATACTGTTGTGTCACTATCTTTTAAACCATACCTTTTCTTTAATTGCATGTTTTGTAATTTACCTGTACTGTCCCAGGTGAAAAGGCAACAGGAACTCGAAACATGGAGGCTGTCGATGTCAAGGCAGGGCTTGGGACTTCAGTCTGTATGTCTCTTACATATTGTCGAGTCACAGCAGGCTGCATTGTGAACAAGAGACAGGGAGGGAGAGAGAGGGGCAGAGGGCAATGAGGAGAGAGAGACACATAAAAAACACACATGATCAAGTGAACCCATACAATTTATATTTGTAATTGTTTTTCCTCAATATGGCATTTCTCAAAATGACTGACTATGCCATCAAAACAGTACATACATCTTACATTAAACGTTTTTTGCAAATATAGAGAGGCATAGCAGGGGTGTTTCTGTACATTAGAGCCATCAGGCCACGTACCACGCTGAGTGCAAGGTGTTCAGCATAAACAGTCATGACCTGACGTGACAGATGTATAACAGACAACATCTGGCCAAAAAACAACAACAATCAACATGTTCGCGCATTTAGCAACCATTAAGATTAACATTACTAAGATGAACGTAGCACAACTAACTAACATTAGCTAACTAGCTGTATACTGCTGTAGCTATCGTTAGCTAACGCTGATTAGTAAGACGAACGATAAGCTCAGTAACGTTAGCAACTTACCTCATCACTTTCGTTTAACTCTGGAATAAGTGCACGTCTTGCACGAGGTTCCTCCAAGCCGCGGATACATCGTTTACGTCTATCAGGGTCTTCTTTCACCGGTTTCGTCGGCGTAGCTTCCATGGTAATTCTAAAGCACTGCTAGCATTAGCAACCTGCATCGGTTTAAGTTTCCGGGGGGAACATATTTTTCGTGGACACGCGTGTCGTGATTGGTCAGATTCCGTCGAACTTCCTTCCGGTCTGAAGGTTTTTTTCACTACTTCCTTGTGCATGTTCTGGGGGTCTAACGTACAGACGGTATGGCGAGAGCATTTGAAAATTGCGGAAGCCAACTCGTCTGTTCTAAGAGACTAAACTCTGACTGTCTCACACTCATTGCTCACGAACTCTGTACAACATTCTGGACTCACTGTTTACATACACTACTGAACAGTCACTAACTCTGATGCCTTTATAGAATAATGTATTTATTTATTGTATGTATTTATTATTTGGGCCGATGCACTTTACCTTGGTGTTGCACTGTACGTCTCAGGGAGATGCTTGTCTATATCTCGTTGTTGGAGCAATTTAACAATGACAATAAATATACTTGAACTTGAACTTGAACTTGAATACAGATTAAAATGCGTGCACGCAACGGTCAGCACCCCAGAACGACAGGCGGAGGACAAGCAGGAGGAATATCTCTCTGCTATGTAAGAGTTAACTCGATGCACCAGCACAATAAAAGACAGGTTTGTTCTCAAAGTTACTATACCACCATGACCAGACCCACGGCCTGTAAATGCTGACAATCCTTTAGCAAGGAAGACGCCGACTGCTCACTGATGTCGCATTTGCCACAGCTGTGGCAATTGAAGTGGAGGAGAGAGAGCGCGCACTTTAATGGATACCAAAGTAAAAGTCACACAAATAAAATAAAACATCCCACTGCCCTCTTTACACATACATTTAACAGTTACATTAACAACAGGATTGTCCTTCATTCTTTCCATCTTCACTAATGTTTCTTCTTTGGTAACACTGTGCTGACTTTGACTGTTTGATTCCACATCTGCTCTAAACATGGAGACACTTTGTTGTGTTTTAGGAGGGAAATTGTCTCAGTTCAGGGGCGTAGTGGAGGCTAAACGCAGTTAAACACAGTTTACTCACCTCTTTCAAATGAGGCAGAGTTTACTCACCTATGTTCAGATCAACTGTATAACTCAATGAGGAGAAACAAGGTGGATAAACTACCCACCTTGGCTAGTTTACCTACCTCTGTATTTACCACTACACACCTGTCTCAGTTTGTCATCTATTTTCACAGTTTCTCCAGCAGCTTTGATACACTTTCTGGAATTAATAGGCCTATAGATGAAATAGGCTACTTGGAATGAAAAACTTTATTGATCTTTACAAACATTCACTTTGGCTTCACATCACATGCTGCTAAAAGACACTGGTTCAATCATTCTATGCATATAGTCACTTCATCAACACAATCAATTTGTGAAACCA
>NC_139635.1:14052741-14217741 GCF_964638095.1 Poromitra crassiceps
CATGTATGTACATACCAAACTAACTAACAAACTAACTATTTACACAACTGTTATTATATTCACAAGACTTTTAGTCTTAAAAGTGAAAAGAAAACAACTTTGAAAGCAGATTGATTTACCATAAAACTTAAAAACATCCTTCATCCATAATTGCAATAATCAACTGCATAACAGTTATTTTCATTGGATGACCTTATTTCTCAAATCAAATTAAAGACTAGTGCAGTGAGACTTAACCATAGCTAAAAACTATTTGCCATTTAGCCTTCAAACCTATATTTACAAGACTTTTAGTCTTATTCAAACTCAAACTGAAATTAAAACTTTGAAAGCAGATTGACTTTGTTACCCTAACAAATAAATACCAATCCTTCATCCATAGTTTAAAATAATCAACTCCATAATATTCTTTGCATTGGATGAGCTTATTTCTCAAATCAAATTAAAGCTATAACTACTGTTAGGTGCCCTAAACTAACTAACCCAGTGGTCTCCAACCTTCGGGTCGCGACCCTAAGTGCGGTCGCCTGGAATTCAAAAAGGGAGAGAGAAAAAGAAAAAAAAAGATTTGGGTGGGCAAGATTAATTTTTGGGTGGGCATAGCCCACCCCTGCCCCCCCTTAGAATCGGCCCTGATTATTATTATTATTATTATTATTATCAAAAGGTGCCAGTAAACTCAAGTTTCTGTATCGGAGAACAAGTCAGTTTGTAACAGCACTGATACAGTCCATTTTGCCTGTTCTACCTGGTACAGTGGCCTGATAATCAGATTACAGAAGAGGTTGCAGGTTATGGAAAATAACATTCATTATCTACTGAATGCTCCTCCTAGGATGCATGTAGGAGGTAACAAATTCAAGGTGGGCATGTTGCCTGTTGAGCTTAGGATTGAACATCTAAAGCTAAACATATGTATAACAACATTAATGGTACTGCCCCCTTGTATCTGGGCTCATCGATATTAATGGTCCATAACCAGCATGGTCACAACACCAGGGCTAGTGTGCGCTCATGCAAGGTACCACGAGGGAATAGCAGCTCGAAGCTCCTTTTTCTATACTGGAACCAGCTAGAGGACAGGTTTTACTGCCAGCAAAATAGTGTTTTTGATTCATGATACTATAATTGGTGTTTTTGTTTTTGATTAGTTTTTTTTTCTGGAATTGCTGCTGATTGGGATTAGAGGGAAGAAATGTAGGGCAGGAAGTTCATTTCATGTTTCTTGATGATTTTTGGTGTTTTAGAATTGGTATATTGATATGACTTTTTCATGTTATGTTGTATGTTCTGTCGTACAACAGCAGGGAGCATGTTGGAAATAAGTGTTCTCACTTTTACATGTTATCCCTTGGATTTTGTAAATTGTCTTCTCTATATCCATAAATAAATATCAATCATCAATCAATCTGGACCAAGAATCATACTGAAAGTGTGGTAAATCACACTGAACTACACCAAAGTTTGAGCTTTGTTGAGTTCCATCTTGAATTTGGTCTTCACTCTCCCAAACATGACCGAGATGGCTGATGGTAAACAAGCTGCTTCTGCTGGGCTACAAGAACATGACTAGCCTACAACCTGTCAGCACTCAGAGAGGCGTGTGAGGAAGACGAACTTGAAGAGATGGTGGAAGAATTTGATAAATACAACATGAGCATACTCTGCAAAATCTGCAAAGTTACAAAAAGGCTAAAAAGGACCAACAGAAGCAGTCACTGTCAGGTTATATTACTAATGGAGAAATATTCAATGCAATCCAAGCTCTGAGATTCGACAAGCAAGATGACCACCTCAAAAGATTTGAAAGTCGGATGGAAGCCAATGCACAAGTTGTGAAAGAAAATAAAGAGGAAATCAACAAATTGAAAGAGGAAGTAGAATGCCTGAAAAAATAAAATGAATCAGTGAGGCAGTTGTGTTTGGAGCAAGCCAGGTACAAAAGGAGATGGGACCTCAGGATCAACGGTCTTCCTGAAAAGTACAATGAAAATAGCAGAGAGGTGGTGATTGGGATACTTAATCATGTGATCCCGCTGTCGGTGGATAAGCTACTTGAGACAGTGGATACAGTCCATCTCTTGAGCAAGAGGAACGACGCCGCTACCAACAAAATGTCCAGGCTGATAATCATCCAGGGCCCAAACGTCCGCCTTTGTCAAGCTGCACAAAACAGCATTTGCGACGGCCCCGGCCCTCATCTGCTATTTTCCACCCCTCACCTGTCAATGTGGGACTGCATGGCTGTGCTGCCAGATATCAATTATGTTTGTGCTCCAGACTGCACTCGTGGTGCAGATTTGGGTGTGGCCAGCTTTACTCAGGCAGGGCCACCTTAAATCCTGGCGTATGCTATTTTCTCGGGCGCGTAAACAATTGCACTTAGACGATCTAAAATCATTTCTTATGAGATACATCGAACTGATCATGTTCATGTTTTGTGTGTCTAGTGGCTAGACAAAATTAAAATAAAGGATATTTTATTGTGAAAGGCTAGACTCTAGCCTTTCACAATAAAATATAATTTATTTTCATTTTGGTACTTTTTATAATTCAAGGACATGTCAAATGTGTTTTATTCTGAAAGTTATAACAGGAGGTGGTGTTAGTTCATGCTGTTAGCTTGACAGTGGCAACACGAGATGTTTTGGGACAGCAGATAGGATCATGCACGTCATGTAAATGTTACTGTACTTGAATAAAGAGACGGCCACAGAGGAACGTTTTCCAGCTTCTTTGCCTGAGGAAAAGTGGATGATCTTCTATTCCCTCAGCCATCTACGTTACATTCAGAAGGCTTTGAAACAGTTTACTGTGCGATGGTGTTTGTAAACAAACAAACACTGGGCTAATACGTTTTTATTTGCCATTTTCACAAAACATTTGGACTTTGGGATTAAATACTGTATATGGACATGTAGAATGACATACAGGACAACAAGACATGATCACAACATTCCTCGTCGGGGGGGGGAGTCCAGATGGTCCAGATGGTGAATTTTGTTGGACACCTGTCTCAGTGGTGACGTTGCGTCCTCTCTCTCTATTTACAGTCGTGTTGGTTGTCATCATAACGTTACAGCGATCTCATATCAGAGGCCTGTACCACAAATGGAGATTAACAGATCCAGGAACTGTCCCCTTGATCTGGTTTGACTTAACCAGACAATCGTAATTGAGCTAAACGATCCCACGAAGGTGGTTATCAGCTGGGTCTGTCAATTTAGGATTTCCCTATCCAGCTCTGAGACGTTTATGTAACCTTTTTACGCTGGTGATTTAGTGATAGGCTATTTTCTCCATGCACCATTCAGTTGCAATCGGTGGGGGCAAACGTAACTACTTTGGAACAAATACAAATTAATAAAAACATATTCCAAAGTGGTAAGTAGGCTTAATTTAATTATGTACAACAAGTGCAAGGCTTCAGTCCTCAATTAATTCAACAGGAGCTGTTAATGTTTTTTTCTTTTGTGATTTTCATTTGAATGCAATCTATTTTTCATATGGGGATCCTATATGAATGGTGACATGCTGTTTCCAGAGCGCTGATTGGTAAGAAGGTGGGTCTTTCATGGGTTTTGATCTTATCCTCTGAACTTAACCTGCTCCAGACCAGGTTAGCTCTGAAGCATAAGTTACCATGGTGATCTATATTGGTAAGAAGTGAACTAGCGTCGTAGCACGGCAAACCCAGGGTTAAACCTGAAGTTACCTCGCTAAGCCACTAATCTTGCTTCGTGGTATAGGCCTCACATCATCCAAACTCACCTCTAGCAGCACATATTTTCAACAGGTTGACACCAGGCGAAAAGCCCTGCAAACATCGCCTATTGTTTACAATGCATCGATTTCCCCCCCAGTTTCAGGCACCCTGCCGCTGACTTTCCCTCCCTCCATATAGTTGGTTTGATCACTGCAGTGTTTCTAACAGGCTCACAGCACATGCTGTTGGCCTTCTGACTTGGTTTGTAGTTATTTTGATTCATCAAAACATTCAAAAGCCTTACAGACACTTGACTAACATGTATTCCACTACTGTACTGTACAGTACTATAGTGTGCTGTACTGTACTACTAGAATGTACTGCACTGTACTCTACTGTACTACACTCTACTGGACTGTACTGTACTGCACTGGACTGTACTGTACTCTACTGCACTGCACTCTACTGTACTACTGGACTGTACTGCACTGCACTGCACTGTACTCTACTCTACTGCACTGTACTCTACTGTACTGCACTGTACTGTACTCTACTGTACTGCACTGTACTGTACTCTACTGTACAGTACTGCACTGCACTATGATGTACAGTACAGTACACTACTGTACTGTACTGTACTGTACTGTACTGCACTGTACTCTACTGTACAGTACTGCACAGTGCTGTACAGAACTGTACTGTACGGCCATCCCCGTGACGTCATGCGCTGATGCAAATAAAGATGGTGGTGCACTAGGCTACAAATATAGCACAAAGGCTTTTTCCAAAAAAAAATCTTTCCAACAATGGCTTACTTTTATGATGTTATTTTTTTATTGTAGTACATCTTTCTAATGTAATACGCAAATATCTGTGTAGGTCTCTATTTTCATTGTTTTAGGTCCTCTTTAATATTCCTCCTCTTCTCAGTGTGACAGAGAAAATGTGTGTGACTCTCAGCCTTCTAGCAGATGTTGGGCCCTATCTTGGTACAGGTGATATCCCCTATTTGCGCTTGCGCACCTGTTTGCGTGCCTTAACGATAGACCACCATGCGCAAGTGTCCAGGTGTTATGCCGAGTTTTGCACCCCCGCCTGCCCGGCAGCAGCTAAACGCTGTCCCCACCTCAGCGGAGCATATTGTAATGATTTATACAGAAATGTAACTGTTTAAAAGCTTGTGATGTAATTGTCTGGGTAGTAGGGATGGGAATCGAGAACCGGTTCTTGTTGAGAACCGGGTCCCAGTGGATCGATTCCTTGGAATCGTTAGCCAACGTCCTGAACGATTCCACTATCGATTCCATGTGTGATGACGTCACACGCTGCGACACGCACGCAACGCAGCCTTGTTTTGTTTCCAGCCACCATGGCGTCTAGGCAGAAGCAAAACGATGACCACAGTGCCACTTGCAATGCTTGCAAAACCTCTATTTCGTCAAAGGGGGGAAATACTAGCAATATGCAGAAACATTTGTCCACACAGCATGCAATAATTTTGGAGGAATGTCACGTTTTTGATGTGCTACGGAGTGACGATAATAACAGCTAACAGCAGCGCGGCTAACGTTAGCGCGTCATCTGTTAATATGGAGAGTAAACTCCTCCAGACCCTGTCTATTGTGTAAACCAGATTTCACCAATACTCCATTTCCATCCATTTAATTTAGAGGATGATGACGTTCAGAGTCAGACTGGTTCAGGGGCTGGTAGTCGCTTTGGGTCAGACTCTGACAGAGGCTGCAGCGAGTACTTCTTGTGCAGCTCTAGCCCCTCCATTCACCCAGACCCAGGCAGGGAAGAGTAAAATGACCGAGGCGAGGGTAAACGAATGTCCCCGAGCAGTGACCAAGTTTGTCTGACATGCCAGCTAAAGTAAAATGTCCAAAGTTGCATGTTGTCATTTTAACCACTAGTTCTGTTTCATTCATTCCCACTATATATTTTCTATAGGGAGATGACAAAGATGCTCAACCCAAAATACAAACCCCCAAACAAAGCCAGTTTAACAGACACACTGATCCCTGCTTGGTATGGGATTGAAAAGAGCAATCTGATATCAGAGCTGAATAATAATACATAATTATAATTCATTCATTCTCAAATACACTGCTACCGCATGCGCTAGGACGTGTCATCAGTGATGTTATCTGGGGTCGTTAGGTGTTTCGGGTCTGTCAACATCATACACCCTCGCCCAGTAGACCCAGCCGAGGCCAATTAAGACCCCGACTCACGTCCCAGAAGCCGCTACGGATCAGCCTTACTACTCTATCTGCAACGTTGCCCGCGGGAGGGGTAAAAAGAACCCAATCCGCTGCAATAGAGCTAGTGCTACGCCGCAGTATTGGCCCTTCGGTGCATGGAGGATCTAGGCTCTGTGGGTTTCTCCCGGCCGTGCTCCTCCTTCGTCTCACCAGACCCCCCTTATGTCAAAGGCAATCCAGAGGCAGAAAGGATACCTCAAGGACGCCCCAAGAGGGCCTGTGCGCTGCACGTCATTTACCTGCGTCGAGCACCTTGCTCTAGCCTGGAGGACCCCAGGCCGCGCCGATCTTGCGCAGATTTTCAGGAGGCTAATCCGTAGCGTTTGTGGATTTCTCCCTCACGAGAGAGCCAAGATGGGGTGCTAATCCCATCCCGTACCGGGTTGCCGTCTCTCCGGCCGTCAACTGTCTCTCCAGCTCGTCACCAAACTATACTTGGTTGTCACCTAGTCTTTCCTAAGTGTCACCGGCCAGAGGCAAGCCAGGATTCTACATTCTCAAATACACTGCTACCGCATGCGCTAGGACGTGTCATCAGTGATGTTATCTGGGGTCGTTAGGTGTTTCGGGTCTGTCAACATCATACACCCTCGCCCAGTAGACCCAGCCGAGGCCAATTAAGACCCCGACTCACGTCCCAGAAGCCGCTACGGATCAGCCTTACTACTCTATCTGCAACGTTGCCCGCGGGAGGGGTAAAAAGAACCCAATCCGCTACAATAGAGCTAGTGCTACGCCGCAGTATTGGCCCTTCGGTGCATGGAGGATCTAGGCTCTGTGGGTTTCTCCCGGCCGTGCTCCTCCTTCGTCTCACCAGACCCCCCTTATGTCAAAGGCAATCCAGAGGCAGAAAGGATACCTCAAGGACGCCCCAAGAGGGCCTGTGCGCTGCACGTCATTTACCTGCGTCGAGCACCTTGCTCTAGCCTGGAGGACCCCAGGCCGCGCCGATCTTGCGCTAATAATCTAAAAGAAAATTAATGTTAATAAACCCGTTTGTACTCTTTTTTTTTTTTCCCTTGCCCAATGAGAATCGATAAGAGAATCGATAAGGAATCGGATCGATAAGCAGAATCGAAAATGGAATCGGAATCGCTAAAATCTTATCAATTCCCATCCCTACTGGGTAGTTGTGACCTCCCTGTTTTCTAAGTTAAAACAGCCCCGAAATATGGTGGGGATGCAATTCTTAGTGGGGATGCGGAAACGTTCACAGCACATGCCGCAGGCGCAAATTAGAGCGGTGCCAAATCATCTGCGCCCCCAAAATGCCTGCGCAAACGGGATTTGGGCGGTCTTACGCTACGTTCACACAGGGCACCTACGCCTTGCCTTGCCTCAACCCACACCTACGCCTACATACCTTGAGCTGGGCGTGAACCTATCACATGCTTTTTCGATCACACTGGACGCCTATTCCACGCTGAACCTGAGCCGAGTCACAAGCGCCTCTCCTCTCTCCCGAGTGTTTTTTGTTGTTGTCACGTGTGGTCCCGAATTATCATGGGTAGGTAAAATAAATCAGATATATTTAATGTGCTATTGATGCTGGATATGTATAACCAGGTCTCTTTCTTGGGTCACTGTTGTCATAGAGAACTGGATGCTGTTGTACTAAGTGGATTAACTTTTCATTGTCCACCTTGCTTCTTCGGTCGATATTCTCTCTCCTGAAGATTTGTATACCGACGGGGAGAAAGCCCCACATGATAGCCACCCGTCAATCTCTCTCTCTCTCTCTCTCTCTCTCTGCTCAACACTGTTGTAGTAACACAATTTAATTTTGAAATTCAGTTGACTTTGCCATTTCCGACGGATATTGCCGTGTTTTTCCTTCATGGCTTGACAGAAAAAGTCAGCCTTCACGCGCCTAGTCGGCTTGAAAATAGAACTCACACCTAAACGATAAAATCGGCGCAGCTCAGGCGAGGCGTGGGTACACGCAAGGTTCACGTTGAGGCGCCCTGTGTACACAGCCTCATTGACTAAAAAGGACGCCTATTTAAAAGCGTGGGTAAGGGCAAGGCGTAGGCAAGGCTTGGGTGCTGTGTGTGAACGTACCCTTAAGCACCAGAATTATTCACAGGTGTGGCCAGGTAATGCCTGGGCGTTACATCAAACAAACAAATCAGATCCCCGTCTCGCAATCGCTGTGTGTGCATGAGGCATACAATATGCTGTAATTCTCTCCATGCGTAATAGTGTCTCTCTCGTGCCGAGGACAGAGAGAGATGGAGAGAGCTTGTTGATAGATGGTCTGTGGTGCCAACGACCATCTAGGTTATGGGATACGTGAAGGAATAGCCTATGTCCATTGTCCAACAAGTTTTCTCATTTAATTTCCCTCTTTGCGATGTGATAAAAGTTTCTCAGTGAGTTATAGTTGATTGCCTCACTGAATTATCTGCTAATACCCAATTTTAGCAGCAGAATTTGATGTCCTGGCATGGCAAGGCTGTGCGGAATGACATATACAAAATAAATTTTACTCTGCACTGAGCTGCGCAGCACAGATATTATGGTGCGTAAGAGGTGCTTTAAAGCTCTTAGCGCAAAGTAATTGCGCGCTGCTGACAATAGGATAATGCCATCTATCCCCACATTGAAATGCCTGGTTTGGCATGTGGCCTATGTCCAGTACAATTGGAGGCATGCACTTGTGCACGTCCCCAATTTGCATTGTGCACGGCGTTAAACAAGTGCAAACGCTAAATTACTGCTTTTGCGAAGATAGGGCCCATTAGCTCTCCATACCTGAGAGTGTCCAGTCTCCAGTGTTGATCCTCCAGTCCAGCAGACAGCACCGTCACTCCTGAGGCTCCTGGATGATTGTAGCTCAGGTCCAGCTCTCTCAGATGGGAGGGGTTGGAGCTCAGAGCTGAGGCCAGAGAAGCACAGCCTTCCTCTGTGAGTAGACAACCTGAGAGCCTGCACACACACACACACACACGCGCGCGCGCGCACACACGCATGCATGCACACGCATGCACACACACACACACACACACACACACACACACACACACACACACACACACACACACACACACACACACACACACACACACACACACAGGTAATTACATATATATGGTAAGATAATTGGATTACTTAACAGGATTTTTTTTACATGAACCATATTGGGATATACATTGGTATCGAAACTGACCCCTGTGCCTCTCGTGATATTGATTTAAACCGTATTGCCCAGCCACAGTATACCCCGTTTGTTCTGCTCTCTCTTCTCCCCCTCCCCCCCCCCATTATCTCCCCTCCCCAGGGCTGGACTGCAATGTAATTCTACCGGTGCAATGGCCGGTGGGCCGCTCGCTAGTGGGCCGGTCAGGTTGGTGAAAAAGTATGTATTATGTATTTGAAAAAAAATAAAAAAATAAAATTTGGAACTGAAATGTACCCAGGCCCGGGCCCGTGTGGCCCGGGCGGTTCCGCGACCCATGATTACACCTAAAACCCCTAGACCGGGTCATAACATGTGGCTTTATAAGTAAATCCCCAACCCATGCGAGCTCGAAAAATTGGGCCGATTCGAAATTGTGGGCCTGTCTGACACATGGCAGGTAGCTTTTTTGGTCCCAGTCCAGCCCTGCCCCTCCCCCTCTCTCCCTCTCTAATATAAGATTGTTCAATCCTGTTCATTGATAGTGCTTAGCTAGACTTTCAGTTAGACACATTCTCTGTAAAGCCCTCTGAGACATGCTTGTGAATTAGGGCTAAATAAATAAACTTTTTTTTAATACTTTGTATTGTCATCCTGTATTTTCGTACATCTTTGCCCATATCATATTTGCCCATATGTGGTGATGGCAATTTTTCTTTTTTGTATATTATAATAGAGACATGACAGATACGTAAAAACATTCATACATAACATACATACAGATTAGATGACATGGGTGTGTGCTTCACCCAGTGATACTCAACGCAACCTACAAATACAGATACAAAATACCTGTGAGAGAGAAAAAAAGAAAAAGAAAAAAGAAAAAAAGTACAGAGCCTTACTCAAAGTAAGGTAGTGCTTCCCTACGTGACTGTCCGCATTAATATAGGGAACATCAATTCAGTAGCTTCAGGTCATTATTGTTATTATTTTATCTGGTTGCACTGAGAGAGATTACTTCACAACCTGATAGTGGTTTAACCAGTTAGACCATCTATCTTCAAATAGTTTCAGATTCCCCTGAATCTTATAAGTTAAGTACTCCATCTGATATATTTGTTGAACCGTTTCTCTCCATTTGTCTATCAAAGGGCTTGTTTTTTGAAGGCACCTTCTTGTTATTTGTTTCAGAGCTGTTATGCGCAGTATCCTTAACTCATTCTCTGCCAAAGACGTACCCGGACGTACTTTTAACAATGGCGTTCTGTGCCAAAGACGTACTCGGACGTACTTTCATGTTTTGGCTGTTTACATTACATCAGACTCTTTCCCAGCCTGTGACATTGTTTCAAGTCAAACTGATAAAAGGAACCCGCTAGTTTAGTATTTATGGGTGGAGCCTGTGGTCGAAACAGAGTCCGATCCAGAGTTCTCGGCTGGCGACGATGGCGAGGAAGACGCCAGCGTTTTTGTTATTGCTCCACGACGGAGCGCCATGGCGACGAAGGCTCCCCTTCACAGCGTTCTGACAGATGAATCGGAGGAGAAATGGGTGCCACTTGGAGAGAGCGATGACGATGGTAAAAAGTAGCCTATTTTTTGTATCGCGTTTGAGATGAAATGATCACACACACAACATTCGAGTATAATTGTCACGCATTGTTTATAACTTATGCCGCCGGCATGACTCGCTTCACGTTTCCTCTTGCCAGCTCTCCCTCTCAAGGGAGAGCTCTATCACACTCAAGGGAGGGGGAATCACATGGATACGTCAAACGCGTCAAACCGCGTCACACACCCGTCCCCAGCAACCAAGGCGAAACATGTGTCACATAAACATTTCAAAGTTTACAGCACTAACGTAGCTATTGTGTGATCTTCTGTGCTAACGTTAGTTATGAGAGGTAACGTGACAGCAGGTAACGTTACAGCACTCGTTATTCCTGTGTGTGTGTGTGTGTGTGTGTGTGTGTGTGTGTGTGTGAGAGAGAGAGAGAGAGAGAGAGAGAGTGTGTGAGTGTGACCACATAAGGGTTCGTTCCATTTGTTTATGCTTTTATCAAGCTAAGCTAAAAATCCACATGGCAACTGTAAAATACATTCTCTTATTTTTTATTTTTTATTTATTTATTTGGGAAAACAAATACTGTATATGTCTGATGTGTCACTGAGGCAAAAAATAAAAGGCTCAAAAGAGAGTTCTGCTTGAAACGGTGTCCTTCACTAAAAACCTCTTTTTCTCATATTTCTGTCCAAAGGAGGGCATTTTTAGTGAAAACAAGCTAACTTCCACTGCTTGTAACTAAACAAGGAAACATGGGAGAGTTTCAGTTTTTTACAAGGGGTAAGAAGAGAGTCTCTGCTTTATTGTGAGATATGTTGTGTAATTTTATTCCTAGCACAGAATATTCTGTGGGTCCTGGAAGATCAGGAAATATGCTCAAAATCCTGGCACTGGGAGCACACAGACCGAAATGACCCTGGCAGAGAATGAGTTAATAAATATTTGTCATTTTTATTTTGTATTTCTTCCACCGTTCTGCCCAGCAGCACAAAGTCTGTATTCAGATGGCAGTCTTTAAGATGGTGTTAATTTCCTTCTGCATATTGTTCCAAAACGGTTGTAATACTGGGCAGAACCAAAAAATGTGACTGAATAAAATATTATATTAATGATGATAGGTTAATAATTTAGTACTGCAAGAAATTCCCTAGTGGTAATATTTTTTAGGGACCCTGTCAGTCAAGGGCCCTCACGTTCTCCTCTCTATTACCGCACCCCTGGTTCCAGGACGAGGCACGTGCCAGGTACGTTATCTTTAGAGCATCGCAGTAAATACAATATTCCTGGAATGAGAGTTTAACAAACCAGTTACATGTCCTCTGCATTCTACATCAGATTAAGACATTACTGTTTGCTTTATTTTGTATGTTACATACTTATTGGCCAAGTTATGTTAGTTTATGGGCTAGGAAGTCTGCCAGGGTACAAGGGAGATAGGCGGCCATCTTGCCTGCAGAGTTTTCAAATCAAGTAGAATTAGCCAGAACTATTATGGCAGAACCAAAGTTACTCCCGTGTTTGCCTGAGGCGCATGCCGTCATCACTTGCTGGTATGTATTTACTTCTAAAATGCCTGTTTCCTGAAATGTTGGATTTATTTCCTTGCCTGGTGAGTACACGAGTCATAACATGTACATGTGAGTGTTTCTGGTGCTGTTCGAATGTGTATTTTTGGTGACTGAATGGGGGGTAGGCAGCTGTACCGTATACTGCCATTGTAGTGCTAAACTCACTAGCAGGAGGGTGAAACACACTTTCTAATGCACACACAGGGAAGAGAAAGGCATCTACATTCACTTTTACTATCGGGAATATAGCAAATAGGCGAATCTCCATATATGTTGGTGTATCCCTTTAACAGCTGATACCAGCATCAGGTTTGTGTTTTCAGTTCAGTTCTGGACTCAGTTCAACATAATCTGACAAGTCCTTTACTTCAGGTTTCACCAACAGAGGCAGTGAGCATAAAAATAAATAACTATCTCAGAGGAGAGAAGGTGGAGCTGAATGTTGGTTTTTCAGCAGGTTTCAAAGACCACAGCAGGAAAATGCGAGAACCAATATTTAAAAAAAAATATCTGTGAAACAGAATTTAAATGGTCTGTTGAACAGTAACAGTGATCCTGACCTGAGAGTCTCCAGTATACAGTGAGGACTCCGCAGTCCAGCTGAGAGCAGCTTCATGCCTGCATCTTGTAAGTCGTTGTTATTCAGGTCCAGCTCTGTTAGACTAGAGGACTGGGAGCTGAGAACTGAGGCCAGATCTTCACAGCTTTTCTCTGACAGCTGGCAGACACTCAGCCTGAAGGACAAGAAGACATGTGGAAATGTTATTGTTATATTTAATGTCAGCATTGTATTATTTCTACTGGCAGACTGTATTATTAAACTGTATTAACTGACCCTTATATTTAAATTTTTCCTACCTGTATTACTGTTTGTGTTCTATGAAAATGCTGTATGTCATCATTTGCGCCAAATAACTTACATTGATAACAACCGAATGTTAATAGCTTGTTCTACTCATTATGCTAATGCAGCATAATGACTGCAGCGCTGTTCTGTCTTATTTGTTCTCTCTTTGCTCAACTCTTTGTCTGCGCCCAGAATGGAAATACCGGAAACAGTTGCCGCTATGACAGTCTCTGAAAAACTTTAGTTTAGATCCACAATATTGTTATAACATCAACAACTAGACAACATATATCAAAGATGGTGGGCTTTATGGAAAGAGAGTGACTCGATCTGGTTAACAAGTCATTCACTGGCATTTTATGCCCACATAACTAACATAGCTAACAGCTAGCTACCGCCAGAGGCTAATTCTAGCTATTTACTGTATACTGTACTATATTATCTGTCTATCATGTGTCAGTCGTCAGACCACTATAATGATAGAATTATATAATAACTGATGACATGATATGATATATGATATGAAATGCTATAATAATCTCATCACCTGTTTTTACCAACAGCTTATTTCTGGGACTTTGTGCTCAAAATCAATACATTGGCTAACAGTGTGGCTAATTAACAGACCAGGGGCCCTATCTTCCCAAAAGCGGTAATTTAGCATTTGCGCTCGTTTAACGCCGTGCGCAATGCAAATTGGGGGCGGGCACAAGCGCATGCCTGTTATAATTGTACTGGGCGTAGGCGTGCCACATGCCAAAGCAGGCGTTTAAGTGCTAAAATGTGGGGGTAGATGGCATTATCCTATCGTCCTATCGCAATTACTTTGTGCTAAGAGCTTTGAAAAGCACCTCTTAGCTGCGCTCCAGACGCTAAAATACTTGATAATAATCTCTGCAGCGATCGCGAGATGGGAATCTTCCCAGATTCCCCCCCCCCCCCCCCCCATTTTTATCCCCGATTAGTGCTAATTTTAATTTATTTATCCTGGTTCCTGCTCCACCCTCTGCCGATCTGGGGAGAGCCGAAACTGGCTCCATGCTTTCTCCGAGACATGGGCAGTTAGCCAGCCGCTTCTTTTCACCTGACAGAGGAAGCTTCACCGGTAGGACATAGCACGTGGGAGGATCACGCTATTCCAACAAGTTTCCCTCCCTCCAAACAGGCACCCCTAATGACCAGAGGAGGCACCACATCAGCGACCAGGATATTGCATGTTTTGGTGAGGGGTTACTATATGAAGGAAACCCCTAGGGGGCACGGGGAGAACATGCAAACTCCACCCAGAAAGGCCATTTTGATGACCCCACCCGGGCGGTGGGCACTCGAGGACATGCGGACGGGCACCCACTCCTTCAGCGCTCACAGCATCCCAGGTGGGAATCGAACCCAGGACCTTCTAGCTGTGAGGCGACAGCGCTTACCACTGCGCCACCGTGCCCCCTGCGAGACAGGAATCTGATTGGTTTTGTTGACATAATGCCCAGCATTGCCTGGCCACACCTGTGAATAATTCTGGTAGTTTAGACTGCCCAAATCCCGTTTGTGCAGGCATTTTGGGGGTGCAGATGATTTTGGCACGGCTCTAATTTGCACCTGCGACACGTGCCGTGAACGTTTCCGCATCCCCGCCGAGAATTGCATCCCCAACATATTTCGGGGCTGTTTTAACTTAGAAATCAGGGAGGTCACGTCTACCCAGACAATTATATCACTTTTAAACAGTAACATTTCTGTATAAATCATTACAATATGCTCCTGTGAGGTGGGGATGCTGCTGGGCGGGGGTGCAAAACTCGGCATAACACCTGGACAAATGCACAATGCAGACCAGTATCTTCCCTGCCTTAAGGCACGCACAAACAGGTGCGCAAGCGTAAATAGGGGATATCGCCTGTATGAAAATAGGGCCCATCGTCATGACTCACCAACACATAAACTATCTTAAAAATGACAAAATACACTGGAGGGGGGCTTTAATCTCATTAATGTATTATTTATATCATTGAGGCTAACTGACCTTATATTGAATGTCATTACCTATTATGTCTACTGACCGACTGTATCGAAGGGGCTAACTGACCCTTATATTTAATGTCATTACTGTATTACTTCTACTGACAGACTGTATTGATTAGGCTAACTGACCCTTATATTTAATGGCTGAGTTTCCCAAGAAAGAAGCTTCTTAAGAGTTAAGAAGCTTCTTAAGGAGTTAAGAAGGCTCCAAAGAAGTGTTTCCCAAACGCCTTCTTAACAGCCTTCTTAACACATCGCTAAAGAAGGCTCTTGACACTTTGAGTGCCACGGCCCTTGGGCAAAAGGTGCTGTACTGTGCCACATAGGCCGCAATGCATTTTAATATAGCCATATCATTTTTTGTGTTCCTCTTATATGGACAACCAATAGCCTCAATGAAACTTTGAACCCTTCTGTTTCATAAAAAAAAAACTGTGTTTATAAACCGTTCCATTTTGGAAATACACCCCTCTGAAAAAGAGTGTTTTCGACCGAAAAGAGCATGCTGAAATTAGTTTTTGAGATAATCACCTCTTTATGTTAGAAAGGCAACAGAATGAATTCTGCTTTGAGTTCGAGCCTGCTGCTTGCTGCCTGGGTGTGTGTGTGTCAATGGTTGTATGCTGTTAGTGCCCTGCGTGCCCAACCCCCCTCCTCCCCCTCCTCCGTGGTGGGAGGAGTCGAGTGTCTCCGCTGCGGTTTGCTCTGTTTGATCTGCACTGAAAAGTCCGCTGCCTGCATCCCCCGCTCCTTCACAGCGTGTCCTCGGCTCCCAGCCGAGAACAATGTAACCCCTCAGAAAGACGCCGCTGTCGCCGTGTCGGCAACTAAATCATATGGATGGACCATAGCAGCGGACACGGATGGGGCTCAACCGTGGCAGCAGATGACTGCTTTTCACAGGCACAGCCAAGTAACGTTATGCTTCAAGCATATCAATGGCGATTTCCGTTTCCTCATGACTTCTCTCTTTTCTCCTGGCCTCTGTCTAATCGGGAGGTCACTGTCGCCACCTAAGGGTTCTGTAAAATAGGCTAGACACATTCAACAGCTCCCATATTGTAAGAGGCGATGTAAGAGGCTTAGATCGACATTCCCCCGTCAAAATATGAATTTCGAGTTATTGACGCCATTTGGCGTCGCTGGCAGTCTACGGTAAATTTCTCTTGACGCCATATGGCGTCGCTGGCACTCAATGTGTTAAGAAGCATCTTAACTGGAGCTGTCCACCATCTTGATGTGAGAGGTCCTCTGCGGCCCACTAGATGGCACTTTGAGCCCACCAGTGGGCCACGACACAGTGGTTGAGAAACACTGTTGTAGAATAACCTAATCGTGGTCATGTTAAACAAGAACTTCTTCTATTAACACGTTAACTGCCAACGACGTACTGATACGTCAAGCAGAATCCAACCGTTCACTGCCAGCGACGTATGGATACGTCAAAAAAATCGTTTTTTTTTTTTTGACGGTGGATCGTTGATCTGGCCCTTTTGCATCTTCTATTATACTGTTAGAGCCGCCGGGCGTGTGCAATCCATTCCGCCGACCCACTGAGTGGCGACGGTGCTCAGACTATTGAGTGTTGTTTGGCCAGAAACGCACGCATTCCAGCTGAGCTCAACCGAGGACCCAGAAGCGAACGAGCCTCATTCTCATACTGTAGGCGAAAACCTTTCACACGGGCGCACGGCGGTGGGGGCTTCCAAAGGTGGACTGGGTGGAAAGCACACTTTGAAGCGCGCAGCATAAGCCTAGAGTCACACAAGGCTTCGTCAAAGCTCTCAACCGAAAATCCAAGAACGGATTAAGCCACATCCACGCTCGCCGACGAGGGGCCGCCAGAGATAGAGGCTGCTGCTCACTGCTCAGACAGGCAGGAGAGACTGGCTTGTGACTGACAAACGCTGCTGAAATCCACCAGACACGCCCACGGAGGGAGGAGTTGTAAGGAGAGGGGGTGCGGGTGCTGCTATGGAGGAAATTACTGTTCAGAACTATATTGTTTATGTCTGATAGTCTCACTGATGCCAAAAATAAATGGTTAAAGTGACTGTTTGATATTGAATTTCACAAAACTGCGATTATCTCAGCTTTTTGTCTCAGACGCTGAAACCATGCTGTACTCAACGGCTAATATCTACATAACTACTAACTCTACAAACTAACTCTTTTAGACAGAGAAAGCACACATTCTATTAGTACTTTTGTGAACTTTGTGTTGACAAACTCCAAGCAGAAAATTATCCTTGGCTCTTGTAAAATGAGCCAGAATCCTCAAAAAAACCCTCTGGCAAAAGCTACCTACAGTAAAAAAAAAAAAGGCTGGCAGTGAATGTGTTAAACATTATTTATTTCAGACATGGACTGCAGTTCAAATTGCTTCATATACACAGCATACAACAAAATTGCGAGAAACACTACAGAATTTAAGCGACTTTGGGTTCTGTGAAAGGTGCTATATAAATCCACAACATTCTTATTATAAAAGAAATCCATTCTGATTAGAGGAATATAGCGTACGGTAAAACATTTAAAACACAAGTAACCATACATACAGGGGAGATTTTCAAGTGTTCCCCAAGTTTAAACACTAAAGGGTGCATGAAAGAAAGGAAAAAGGGAAAAACACAAGAGGAACAGTGGACACAAGTATCTCCTTTTGCCTGACGCGGCTGGATCTGCCAGTGTTTCGTCATTAAGAAGGTGTTAAGAATGCCCCAGACCCTTCTTACAAAACCTTCTTAACGAAAGATCATCTTAGCGCTAAGAAGCTTTTGGGAAATGCAGCCTTCTTAACGGAAGATAATTTTAGGCTAAGAAGCAATCGGGAAACGTGTTGGCTTCGTTGGCTTCTTACGGGAGCCTTAAAGGCCGGCTTTTCCGTGGGGGATATGAATATATATTAAATCTCACGCCCCTAAGGTTTTCAAATCCGTTGAAATTTTTGAAATTGGTTGTTTACAGCCTGAGATATCACCAGAAATCCACTCTGTGTGTGTGTGTGGGGGGGGGGGGGGGGTGGTGGGGGGGAGGTGCGGGTGCGGGGACTCGAAATACTACATTTCCCACAATGCACTGGGCTCGCGTGGCCTTCGTTTCCATGCCCACCCCTCAGGCGTTTGGCTGATATCAAACTCCAGTAGGTGGCGGTAATGCACATATATGTTTGCCAACCGCCATAAAACTCAAAGAAGAAGAAGAAGAAGAAGGCTTCGACAATATTACATGGAGAGAAGAAGAAATAAATCGAAAATAAATCGAAAATAAATTGCCTTCAAATTGCACCAAATTTAAACTGAAGTATATATGTCGGGAGATGTCTTCATAAAAAAAAATTCATTTTTTTTAAGGCATTTTCGTAGGAGTTACGCACATCTGATGTTGTAACTATTTTCTGTAAAATTGTGTAAAAACGGGTACATTGCTCAGCGTTGATTTCGTTACTTCAACCCACCTACTACTAGATGTAAAATTTGACGAGCTTTCCAATGCCGCCAGTCACGTGTGTGTCCGTGCTTCCGTTCCCGAGAAAATCGTCTCTTTGCAAGGAGCTATGGAAAGCTAACCTAGCTACAGCAGGCTAGCTGGTCGAAAAAGATGGCTGCCTTTTTGTTTTTCTTCAGACCTCTGAAGGGGCGTGGAGGACCTCTAGAGGCGGGCCCATGGCTCACAACAGTTGTAGTTCATAGGTGCACGATTTCCGCAAGGCGGACTTGGGCCAGATGACGCGAAACGCGTCGGCTGGCCCAAAAAATATGTGAGAGATGCTTGATATCTCTGGGAGTGAAGCTCCAATTTCAAAAATTTCAACGGATTCGAAAACCTTAGGGGCATGAGATTTAATATATATTCATATCCCCCACGGAAAAGCCGGCCTTTAACACTTTGAGTGCCACGGCCCTTGGGCAAAAGGTGCTGTACTGTGCCACATAGGCCGCAATGCATTTTAAAACAGTCATATAATTTCTTTAATAATTACTATGTAAACACTGAACACGCACAAATAACGATGAGACTCTCTTCTATCACCTGCAAAAAAAAGTTTATTGATCCCATTTTCCGTTCTTTAGTTATGAGCCGGAGAAGATAGCTTGATTAGACCAAAAACAGCCCTTTTTTTCTACGAGCTGAGATAATGCCCATTTTGTGAAAGGAAGCATTTCAAGCACATCATTGACTCATTGCTAATATTTTCTGATGTAATGCTGCAGCTGCTTGGGTCTGTTGTATGCTGTAGTGTCCTGCGTGCCCCACCTCCCCCCCTCCTCCTCCCCCCCCCCCCCCCCCCCCCCCCGTTGTGGGAGGAGTATCTCTCTGCTCTGCTCTGCTGTGAGTGCGTTTGCTCTGCGTGTGCTCTCAGCAGTGAAAAGTCCGCTAGTCCAGCTTTTTTACACCCGCGTGTATGTCACCATGCTTCCAGTTGAGAACTCCACGGCTGATCATGCGAATGCAGCGAATGCAGCGGACACGAGGTGCTCAATTGTGACAGCAGATTGGCTGCTGCAGGGGCACAGCTACGTTATGCTTCAATGAAGCAGCTGCATACGGACGGATGCGATGCGATTTCCTCTTCCCAAACGACTTCTTCTGTGTGTTTTACTCTATGGTTTTACTCCACTTTCTCTCATCTGGAGTGCGCTGTCGCCACCTAAGGGTTCTGTAAAATAGGTTAGACCAGTGGTTCCCAACCTTTTTACACCAAGTACCACCTGAGAAAGTAGTTGGCTCTCCAAGTACCACCATATGACCGACGTTAAAATACAGTCTATTCAGCCAGGCCCGTAGCCAGAGTTTGAGAAATACCGAGGTCATTTTAGCGCGGCGTGGGGGGACCAGGGGGGGCTGTGCACCCCCGGATAGAAAATTTTGTCCATTTTAAAGTAAAATGCTTCAATCTGGTGCACTTTGAGAGCAAAATGAAGAGGCTAGATCTATAAAGAACTACATACATCATGTTAGATTAATATCCTCTTTACTGTGCTGTTGCTTTAAAATGATACAAAAAATAAATGTCTCCCCATATGATATAATTTATATTCTGCATACAGGTCACATGGCAGAATACTGCTCAATTAAATACAATGGCCCATCTACACAAACATCACTTACAGGGGAGTTACTTACCCATTCACTTCAATAGAACTGTCCCCAAAGTCTAGCCCCAATCTAGCCTCAATGCAAAATCTGAATGTTGTGAGTTATCTCTCTTCTATAGCACACAGAGAGGAAGCAAATTGTTGCATTTCCGATCAACTGTCGCATTAAAACATCAATGACAGATTAATAGATCTGGGGACCAGGGTTATTTAAAAAAAAAAAAAAAAAAAAAAATTGGTGTGGAAAATACCGAGGTCATGACCTCGGTGTCCTCAATGGTAGCTACGGGCCTGTATTCAGCTATGCACAGTTCACGCAGGAGGCAAATTTATTCCAACCTGCAGCCTATGTGCAACCTGCAGCAGCTGCACTTGTGCTGGGTTGACTGCTGCCTTCACCTCCTTGTGCTTCATCGTTGCTGCTCTCCTCTACTACAGCTCTTTTACGATTCCCTCCCGTTTTGATCCACTTCATAATTTAAACATTGGGATTCCAGGGATCAAGTACCACCAGCAGGGGGGGCGCAAGTACCACCTACCTTGAGAAACACTGCCAATAATATTAATAATTATTATTATTATTTCACTTTCACATGTTTGAAAACTACTACTAATGACCACCATGGATTTTGCACAAAAAAAAAAAAAAAAAAAAAAAAAAAAAAAAAAAAAAAAAAAAAATTTGAATTTTCACAGAGCCTTCCAAGTACCACCAGCAGGGGTCGCAAGTACCACCTACGGTACGCGTACCACCGGTTGGGAACCACTGGGTTAGACACATTCAATAGCTATCATATTGTAAGAGGCGATGTAAGAGGCATAGATCGACACCCCCCCGTCAAAAAAACAATTTCGAGTTACTGACGCCATTTGGCGTCGCTGGCAGCCTACGGTAAATTTCTAATGACGCCATATGGCGTCGCTGGCACTCAATGTGTTAAGAAGGGTCAAAGAAGCTTCTTAGCGCTAAGAAGCTTTCGGGAAATGCATGCCTTCGTAACGAAAGATCATCTTAGGCTAAGAAGCAATTGGGAAATGCATTTGCTTCTTAAGGGGGCCTTAATAAGGGTTAAAGAAGCTTCTTAGCGCTAAGATGCTTAAGAAGCACTCAATAAAAGTGTGTTTTATAAAGAGTTTTAAAGATGATAGTGAATCTGTAGCCTCACTAAAGTGAAACCATGTTCAGTGTTGAGTCTGAAGGAAAGTTGGGAGGACCTGCAGATCTCAGCTGACCCTCAGCTCACAGGGAACTAAGAGCTCCACAGTGTAATTCAGGGCCAAACCTAGCCTGCTTTAAATGTGTTCAGTGACATTTTAATATGAATTATCTATCTAACGTAACCAGAGAACAGGTGTTAAAACTGGGAGATGATGAAGTCACATTCCCACTGGTTAATATCTAGCTGCTCTATTCTGAAGCAGCTGGAGATGTGACAGTTAATTATGGCTGAGATGAACAGAGAGAGAGATGTGGTAATCTAATGACAACATATCAGAACATGGATGATCTTCTCTAAGTCACTGAGCTTCACTGCTGTGTATAATGAAGCTGGATCAATAAAACTCAAATCCTTGTGTAAAACCTGCAGAGTGATCTTTGCAGATTCAAGAATCCTGATTTGAGAGAACAGACCATAATTTGGAGAAATGTGTCAAATCAGCTGAGAAATAACTGTAAACTGATTTTACCTGAGAATCTCCAGTCTGAAGTCTGGACTCTTCAGTCCAGCAGAGAGAAGCTTCACCCCTGAATCTTGTACATTGTTGTTACTCAGATCCAGCTCTCTCAGACACGACAGGGGGGACTTCAGAGCTGAGACCAGGGCTTCACAGTCAGACTCTGACAACCTGCATCCACTCAGGTCCAGCTCTCTCAGATGGGAGGGGTTGGACTTTAGAGCTGAGACCAGGACTTCAAAGTAAGCCTCTGACAAGTTGCAGCCCCCCAATCTGAATAAAGAATAAAACAAATTAGCTACAGGTATAAGATAACATATCCCAGAAAGCTTTCAACAATCCAGTGTTTCATAATCCAGTGGACTTCAGCATGTTGTCAATGTGGATCAGCAGCATGTCGGCATCATAGAGTCTTAATTCCATCTGAAAGCAGACCGGCTGTCACAAGGTTCAGTTAAGTTTCAGAATCCAATTTTATATGAACAATATTTTCAGATGGCAGTTTCTCTGGAAATAATTGTGGTAAAAAGCAGAATTTGAGTTGGATGGAGAACTTGATCCTGACTTAACAATAACTTGATCCTAAATTAACCTCAACCTGTCCCTAAATTAACCCTTGCTAGGCTGGATGTAGACATTTATTTAACCAGCTACACTAACATTTTGGGTCTAGCTAGCACTGTAACACTTAAAGCCCCCTCCAGTCAGTTTTTCATACCTGTACACCATTGATGTTCTATGAAAACATACGTGCTGTAATAACACACGTCATCATTTGTGCCCAAGATAGTATATTGATAAGAACCGAAGGCTTATACCTTGTTCTACTGCAAGATCATGGCTGTGGCGCTCTTGTCCAAAAAGGATAAGAGCATTGCTCCTGCCTTCAATATATGATCTTTGTCTCCCTTCCAGGCGGTAGACCGGAAACAGTATTCCTGCCTCTACCTCTGCAAAATGTCCGTCCAGAGGCCACAATATTGTTATAAATATCAACAACCAGCCAATATATATCAAAGCTGGTGGGCTTTATGGAAAGAGTGTGACTCAAACTGCTTGTCAGTTATATCAAACTGGTCATTCAGTGGCGTATTACTGTCATGTAACTAACATAACTCACAAGCTAACAGCTATGCCAGAGGCTAATGCCAGCTATTCACTGTAACTCATACAGTAATTATTATTTTCTGAATATCATATGTCAGTCGTCAGACAACCATAATGTCTCACATCATCACCTGTTTTTACCAACAGCTTATTTTTTGGACTTTGAGCCCAGAATAAGGTTATATGTCAAAATATGGGGCACGGTGGCTCAGTGGTAGAGCTGTCGCCTCACAGTCAGAGGGTCCTGAGTTCGATTCTCGCCTGGGACACTGTGGGCACTGTGGTTGTGTTCCCCCCCATATCTTCAGTGCCTACTGCCCAGGTGGGGTATCTCCTCGTAAGGGCCTTTCTCTCTGTGTGGAGTTTGCATGTGCTCCCCCAGGGGGTTCCCCCGTATATAACCCCCCCACTAAAAACATGCAGAAGATCAGATCGTCATCGTCATCCAACCAGTGACGACAACATCCGAAGTTGGTCCCCGGGCGCTGTACGAGAAAGCGACCACTGCTCCTGGCCTGCCCCCCGGAGGAAAGGACATGCCTGGATGGGTTAAATGCAGAGGACACTTTTCACCGGCCACCGTCAGCATGAGTGTGTTGTGGCCGCATGCATGTATTGTGGTGTTCGTGTGACAATAAAAGACGGGCTTGTCCCGTTACGAGAGTTTTTTTTTTTAAATAGACTTGTGAACACTGTGGCTCATTAAGAGACCAGGGAAAACACAGCTACACGTGAAATATCTTAAAGATGACAAAATACACTGGAGGGGGGCTTTAAACTTAAAGATCTTCACTGACCCATCTCACCCTGGCCATGATCTGTCTAAACTCCTTTCCTCTCGCAGGCACTACAGAGCACTATACGCCAAAACTACCAGACACAAAAACACTTTCTACCCACAGGCCATTACACTTAACATTTAAATCAGCCACTTGAACACTTAGGCCCTATCGTCGTACGGCGCTATCGTTTGCGCGCCTCTTATTGCTATCTTCCTAGCGTCTTAAGCTATCGTCTGCCTCCACCATCCAGTCTTACGCTGTGATGACACAGGTGTAGGCGTGGCCCAGGCGTGTCGGTGGGCCTCTAGCCTATCATGTGTCTCGCGCAAGTGTCATTTAGCGCTGCGGGGAAGATACAGTTGGTATCTGCCGAGCGCGAAGAGAGGTTTGGGAGTTGCCCGTAAAAATGAGAATTTGTTTGTCATGGTTTTATTAGGCTAGATAATTCCCGACCATACAGGTTTGTGGTGGAGTGAGGTAACAGTAGATTGTTTTTGAGAAAGTTGTGACGGTGTTGTGCCAAGCTGCCTCTTCCCACCCTGGCCGGCCCAAAACACCCAGGGCACCGACCCACTTTTTGGCACAACACCTGTAGTGTCCGGCCAGTACAGTAACCTCTTTCCCTGCAATTGCACGCATACAAGAACAACTTCTCCACAGCGCGGATGGCGTGACCGCAGTCAATGGCTTAACCAGAGTGGACAATTCTGACACAGGCTATTGAAATAGGCTAGAAGTAAAATCTCACACCATCATTCCTACCCTATTAAAGAAACAAATATTTTTAGATGTGTAGGGCTATGTTATAGCCTATATGAACGAAACGTCTAATTACAGTAAGCGCACGCTTTGGGACATCACTGCGTAATTGCACTTAATGTTGTCTTCTACAGAGGCACCATTGAAAGCCTGCTGACTGGCTGCTTCACCACCTGGTACGGGAACTGCACCACCATGGACCGCAGGGCGCTAAGAAGGGTGAGGCGCGCGGCCCAGCACGTAACAGGATGTGAGCTGCCAGAACTGCAAGATCTGTACAACCAGCGGTGCCTCAGGAGGTCCATGAAGATCATCAAAGACACAAACCACCCCCACAACAGTCTGTTCTCCCTGCTACCCTCAGGGAGGAGATACAGGGTCCCAAGAGCACGCACAAATCGCTTGAGGGACAGTTTCTTCTCGCAGGCCATGAGACTCCTTAACATATACAAATAGTGTAATAGCCGTACTGTACCGCACTGCAGCTGCTACCATCACGTATGACTAATGTTCAATAGACAAGTTTCCTGGGCACTTCCGGTTTGCTTCCGGACTCGGCCGCGATCGTGTCTGTCGCTTCCGGTGTTTGTGAATACGGAGAAGCGTAACGTACTACCGTAGTAGCCATAGCGACCGCCGAAAAAATGCAAACTTGGGATCATTCTGCGAGTCTCCTATCTAATGAAAGAGTGTCTATCCCACACCCGTTGACAGTGGACAACACATGGGAAGATAATATGAGTAAATGGCCGAACGTAACTACAGGCAGGATTATAACGTATTTTGAGGAATCAATGGCGGTGGACGGCAACGCGATGAACTATCTCAAAAGCTCCGAAGTGTCAGCCAGACTAACGTTAGGTTACAGTCCTCTCCTCTGTCACAGTCAGTCAGACTAATGTTAGGTTACAGTGACAGTACTCTCCTCTCTCACAGTCAGACTAACGTTAGGTTACAGTCCTCTCCTCTCTCACAGTCAGTCAGACTAACGTTATGTTACTGTCCTCTCTTCTGTCACAGTCAGTCAGACTAACGTTAGGTTACAGTCCTCTCCTCTCTCACAGTCAGACTAACGTTAGGTTACAGTCCTCTCCTCTGTCACAGTCAGTCAGACTAACGTTAGGTTACAGTCCTCTCCTCTCTCACAGTCAAACTAACGTTAGGTTACAGTCCTCTCCTCTCTCACAGTCAGTCAGACTAACGTTAGGTTACTGTCCTCTCTGTCACAGTCAGCCAGACTAACGTTAGGTGTCTCTCCATTCAAAAACAACCCAGTTTGCCTTGATCACTGCAAAACATGACATGCCGTGTGTAGCCTCCACACAATGGGGCTACACACGGTAAATCATGGTCAATACGCAGCACAATACCCGCCGTGGTAAACAGAAGAATACTGGGATATTAACTTTAAGGCGACTCACTTCTAGACTTGAATGAAATTGTATTCACCTACTATCTGCTCCGTGGATTACCATTTTACAATTTCGGAGACGAAATTGTAACATAGCAACGTTGGTCCACAAACGTTGCTATTCTTTTTTTAAAATTGGGAGATCGGGTTGGGATTATAACGTTAGTTTGCCGAGTCACACCTGGTAATCCAGAAATGGCGTTATGGTACCTTTGTCTACTTGTAGATCATCAAGAAACTTTAAATTAATAACGTTAGATGTGTTTAACAGAGCTGTATATCGGGTCTAGCAGCTGATCAGCAGCTCAGACAGCCTCAAACACGAGGTGATTGTCAGCTCTATAATTCGCAAAATAGCAGTGGATGGAAACGCGCACTGTGTTTTGTGACAGCCACGCACTGCACAATGTGTTCCAGAATAACCCATTGTTAATAACGTCTGCTAACGTTAGTGTAGCTGATGTTATCGATCGTTGTAAAAAAGTTTGGATATTTCGGCTGCTGCCTTCTGATGTGCTCGCTGCTGTGGACGCAATGTGGACTTAAACGGAAGCCGGGGACACGAAAGGCTGCTATGGCGCCGCCCTAGGAACGGCCCAGGAAACTTGTCTATAGTATGTTAACTAGGCATATTTGCACCTAACAGAATGTTATTATGTTTAATTATGTTTATTTATGTTAAAAGTATGTTCATGCCATTTGCACATATGTGCCACTGTCTGTGGCGTGTCTTACTGCTTTATTGCTTGTTGCCTCTTGTTTTTTTTTTTTTTTTTTTTTTTTTATCTTATTTCTATGTTGTAACGGAGTCTACAGCACAAGAATTTCACACGTGATACTTGTACTATGGAGTGACAATAAAAATCTTGAATCTTGAATTGCGCGCGGGCCTCTCTCTCTTCCCTCTCTCGTTCTTTCCACCCCCTCTCTCTTTTCTCTCTCTCTCTGTTTCTCTGCTTGCTCTCAGCAAGAAAGAAGCTGGTGTGTGATGGCGGTGATGCTGTGGCTTTTAAGGGGAGTGATCTCACCTTGTGAATCCTATATGAATAAGGGAAGATAGAGCCCTTAGTTTATGCTTACTGTGAAATAACTTACTGTTACTGTCTTAAATTACTGTGCACACATTCATGATATATGCTCTTGTAGCTTTTCCCCCTTTGGCAGGCAAATGAAACGTTTGTATAGAGATTGTTCATTAGGGCAGATGTGACTTCACGCACAAGGTAGCCCACAGTAGACAGTCCAACACCAAACACGCAGCTATACTATCTATACTATCTATACTCGCTCGGTGTGGCATACCACCAAAGTACAACAGCCAGTCTCAAAGGTGCTTCTAGTGGTTTTTGCCATCGTGTAATCTTGCGTGTTAGTGCAGGTTCCACCAGACTCATAATCCTCGAACGTAGACCAGGACATGCAAAATTGACACTTCCATTCCACCTCATCAAAGTTCTTAAGTGCATCTTCCCAGAATAATTGCCCGCCTGGTCTCCCTCGCTTCCACATTGCTCTCTCACGCTGGAGGGCATGTAACGCAAATACTGAAGCAATCTTTCTCCGGTGGGATCTTTGTGCACAACGTGTCGCTGCTTCGTATCTTCTTCTGCTTACACGTATATACACTACCTTTCCAGTTTCTTCATAGTTTTTCTGTGTTGCCGAGTACGTGTGAGGAAATATTGCAGAAGCACAACAAACAACACAACCACGGACGTCGCCATCTTTGCTGTATCTTTCCACTTCATGGCTGCCACTGCCGCAGGCTTTCCGCAGCACCAGTTCCGCAGGCTCCCCCCCCCCCCCCCCCCCCCCCCCTCTGCTTGCAAACTGGGCAATATCATTCAACTGCAGCGCCGGAGCTTCTCCCCATGTTTAGAAAGAGATGAACTGGTTTATTGAGTCATGTCTAGCCAGGGAACTGCTGGGAAGCCGGACCTGATTGTATGGTTTTGGTTTTGATCCAGAGTTCATGTTTAGAAGTGGCTACAGACAGACAGACACTCCTCGAATAATTAGCGACGATGACATCACTGATAGATAGATAGATAGATAGATAGATAGATAGATGGATAGATAGATAGATAGATAGATAGATAGATAGATAGATAGATAGATAGATAGATAGATAAATACTTTATTAATCCCGAGGGAAATTCTGTTGCACAGCAGCTTCCAGTTGCACATACAAATAACAAAGTACAGATGAAGGATAAAAAGCATGTTAAAATACAAAAAAAGAAGAGGCAATAAAAAGATAAACAAGATCAAAAAGATCAAAAAGATAGGAGAGCCAGTCCTGGCAGGGACATGGAAATAAGAGAGGTAAACAAGTGCCTGTGCCTGTGCACAGGCAAACATGTGCATAGAGAAAGTGCCTGCAGTACATACACAAATAAATACTAAAGTCTCAAGTCTCCAGGTTGCTGGGGCCCCGCCCCCTGCACAATGGAGAGGCATTGTACAGCCTGATGGCCCGTGGAACAAAAGTGATATTTTGATGATATTTTGATGATATTTTGACATACCGGTAATTGTGATGTCATCAGTGAATGTCATCAGTGATGCAGATTTGAGCAATTGTGTGCAGACATACAGAAATACAGACAGACAGACCGTCCTTCGGGGCTTGAACCCCTAATAATAGTAAAGCAATCAGTTAATATTCATATCAGCACATTATTAAATATATGATGTCTGACCTGAGAGTCTCCAGTTTGCAGTGTGGACTCTCCAGTCCAGCAGAGATCCGCTTCAATCCTGAATGCAGATTCCTCTCCAGAATCAGGTTGCTGTGACTCAGGTCCAGCTCTGTCAGATGGGAGGGGTTGGCCTTCAGAGCTGAGGCCACGACTTCACAGTCAGTCTCTGACAAGTTGCAGCCCCTCACTCTGAACAAAGAATAAAGGAGGAGTTGGACTTCAAGCAAGCAACTTATAAAGCAATTACGACGACAATGACTACTACTACTACTGATGATGATAACTGGATACAGGAAAAAGTAATGTGATTACAGTGACATTACTTTGTAACATGTGAAGCCCAACACGGCAACATGGTGTACCACTGCTATGTAGAACAACAGGTAATATTCTCTATGTTTGAGGAACTATAGATATTTACTATAATTATGATGGTGTCAGGTACTTGTTCTTTCTCTTGGTTTATTTGGCATTCAAAGGAAGTATAAAGTTGTCAATAGTATTGGTAAGTATCAATACACATTGGACACTAGTACAATACTCATCAACAGTACTGATACCAGCAGTGGTTTATCTGAATGAAAAATCAAACATACTACAGAATTTCCCCTCCCTATCATTCATTGGTGGGTACAGTATGTTACTTCAACAAGCTAAAAGTGTTGTGATAGGCTGATGACTAGAGCAGGGGTAATCTGCTTTTTGTGATATGCTGGTGACTAGAGCAGGGGTAATCTGCTGTGTTGTGATAGGCTGATGACTAGAGCAGTGGTTCTCAACCTGGGGGTAGGGACCCCCCAGGGGTCGCAAGATTATTTTGTGGGGGTCGCTGGATAATTGTCAAAAGAGAAAAAATAAAAAAAATAAGAAAATATTTTTCTTTCATGATGATTAAATCTCCCATACATGGTGTAATGTATTATACATGCAGCTATCTAAACTATAAAAACGATTTCAGTGAGTGAGTGAAATCAGTGTGTGAATGCATGCACACTGTCGTTGGGTATGGTAGCGGCAGGAGGGGGCGTTCTGAACCCGAGCCTAAAGTTTTTTGGGGGTCGTGGCTCAAAAAGGTTGAGAACGACTGGAATAGAGCAGGGGTAATCTACTGTGTAAGAGCAAAGCTTTTAATGAGTTTCATCTGGCCTAGATTATGGAGAAGCATGCGTCTGTCCATCCAATGTTTACATCCAAGCCCCCCCACCCCCACCCCCCCGCGGTCCAAAAATGGTATCGAGTATCAGTATTTACCTTGGTAGAAGATATCAAAGCCAGAAATTCTAGCATAGTGGCGACCCTAGTATAAAGATCACTCTACATGGTTCTATACTTTTGGTATTTATATCAGGACTAACCGAGCCTTCCTGCAGTTCCTCACAGCTGGGATCAGTCTCAGTTGTCCCTCGCATGATATGTTGTAGGCCTCCAGGTCCAACACATCCAGAACCTCCTCTGACATCTCTAGCATGTAGCCCAGAGCTGAACAGTGGATCTCAGAGAGTGTATCCCCTTCATACCATGATCTGTTCTGTGACTCCAGGAACTGTAGGATCTGCTGATGCACTGACTTGTCGTTCATCTCCACCAAACAGTTGAAGATGTTGATGGTTCTGTCAGGGGAGATATTGAAGGTGGTCATCTCCTTCAGGTTCCTGATGGCTCTCTGGATGCTGCCTGGTCTGCTCTCTGTCTGACCCAGCAGGCCTCGTAAGAGTCTCTGGCTGGAGTCGACTGAGAGTCCATGAAGGAAGCGGACAAAGAGGTCCAGGTGTCCATTTTTACTCAGGGATTTGTCCATGGCTGTCTTCAGGAAGACATCCAGGGATTGGTCACTGTCTTCAGATCTACCCAAATCTTTTCCAAGGAATAGGTCCAGTACCTCCTCATCCTTGTTTGTGTAACAGTGGAACATGTAGACAGCAGCCAGAAACTCCTGAAGGCTCAGATGGACAAAGCAGAACATCTTGTCCCCGAACTGGTACACCCGACGCTCCTCTTTAAAGATCTCTGTGAACACTCCTGATCTCACTGAGGCTGCTGTGATATCAATGCCACAGTCTCCCAGGTCTGCTTCATAGAAGATCAGGTTGCCTTTCTGCAGCTGTTCAAAGGCCAGTTTTGCCAGAGAGAGAATCATCTTGCTGGTCTCTTCAGTCCAGTGTGCATCTGTCTCAGCTCTCCCATGATACTTGACTTTCCCCCGTTTGGACTGAACCACCAGGAAGTGGATGTACATTTCAGTCAGGGTCTTGGGCATCTTTCCTGTCTCAATGGTTTTCAGATCCTCCAGAACCAGAGCAGTGATCCAGCAGAAGACTGGGATGTAGCACATGATGTGAAGGCTTTGTGAAGCCTTGATGTGGGAGATGATGTTGTTGGCCTGCTCATCTCTGACTTTTTTAGTAGATATGCAATGCAACAAGCTAGCTAGCATAGGTCTAGGTCTAAGATAATGAACGAAATGTACTACTGAACTATAGTCTGTCACCTACCTGTCTCTTGTGCCTGCCCTGCCCTGAGTGACGACCTGACCACTGACGCCCCCCTCCAATAAACAAGCCAATACTGCCACTCAGCCGCCAGGATTTGCAACTGCAGTATTTTCTCTGAGTCTGACTGATTGTGACAAAGACGTCAGGTCGTCAGACTCAGACAAAACATGAAGTTACACACTGACTGAATTATTATCGTTATAGAAAAAGTAAATCAAAATACATATATTATACAACACCCGCGACCCGGGCCGCATGTTGTTTATTCTACCCAGATCCGAGCCCGCAAATAAAATGAAGACAAAATAACACCCGCCCCCGCATTTTTTTGCGGGTACCCGGCGGGGCCCCGTGGAACCCCGACCCGATGCAGGACTCTGCCCTACAGTCAGTTTTTCATACCTGTACACACCATTGATGTTCTATGAAAACATACGTGCTGTAATAACACACATCATCATTTGCGCCCAAGATCGTATATTGATAAGAACCGAACCGAAGGCGTATACCTTGTTCTACTGCAACATCATGGCTGTGGCGCTCTTGTCCAAAACGGATACGAGCATCGCTCCTGCCTTCAATATACGATCTTTGTCTCCCTTCCAGGCGGTAGACCGGAAACAGTATTGCTGCCTCTACCTCTGCAATATGTTTGTCCAGAGGCCACAATATTGTTATAAATATCAACAACCAGCCAACATATATCAAAGCTGGTGGGCTTTATGGAAAGAGTGCGACTCAAACTGCTTGTCAGTTATATCAAACTGGTCATTCAGTGGCATATTTCTGTCATGTAACTAACATAACTCACAAGCTAACAGCTAGCTAATGTCAGAGGTTAACGCCAGCTATTCACTGTAACTCATACAGTAATTATTATTATCTGAATATCATATGTCAGTCGTCAGACAACCATAATGTCTGACGTCATCACATGTTTTTACCAACAGCTTATTTTTAGGACTTTGAGCCCAGAATAAGGTTATTTGTCAACAAAATAGACTTGCGAACACTGTGGCTCATTAAGAGAGCAGGGAAAACCACAGCTACACATGAAATATGTTAAAGATGACAAAATACACTGGAGGGGGGCTTTAAACTCATCACTGACTCATCTCACCCTGGCCATGATCTGTCTAAACTCCTTCCCTCTCGCAGGCTACAGAGCACTGTACGCCAAAACTACCAGACACAAAAACAGTTTCTACCCACAGGCCATTACACTTAACACTTAAATCAGCCACTTGAACACTTAGTTTATGCTTACTGTGAAATAACTTACTGTTACTGTCTTAAATGACTGTGGACACATTCATGATCTAAGCTCTTCTGGAGCTGTTCCCCCTTTGGCAGGCACATGAAACGCTTGTAGAGATTGTTCATTAGGGCAGATGTGACTTCACGCACAATGTAGCCCACAGACAGTCCAACACCAAACACGCAGCTTATTGTTCTATACTCGCTCGGTGTGGCATACCACCAAAGCACAACGGCCAGTCTCAAACGTGCTTCTAGTGGTTTTCGCCATCATGTAATATTGCGTGTTAGTGCAGGTTCCACCAGACTCAGCACATACTCGAACGTAGACCGGGACATGCAAAATTGAAAATTGCACTTCCATTCCACCTCATCAAAGTTCTTAAGTGCATCTTCCCAGAATAATTGTCCGCCTGGTCTCCCTCACTTCCACATTGCTGAGGGCAGGTAACACGAACACTGAAGCAACCTTTTTCTGGTGGGATCTTTGTGCACGACGTGTCGCTGCTTCGTATCTTCTTCTGCTTACACGTATACTTTCCAGTTTCTTCATAGTTTTTCCGCATTGCCGAGTACGTGTGAGGAAATATTGCAGAAGCACAACAAACAACACAACCACGGACGTCGCCATCTTTGCTGTATCTTTCCACTTCATGGCTGCCACTGCCACAGGCTTTCCGCAGCACCATTTCCGCAGCCAACTGGTTTATTGAGTCATGTCTAGCAAGGGAACTGCTGGGAATAGCCGGACCTGATTTACGGGTTTTGGGTTTAATCCAGAGTTCATGTTTAGAAGTGGCTACAGACAGACAGACACTCCTGGAATAATTAGCGATGATATCACTGATGATGATATTTTGACATACTGGTAATTGTGATGTCATCAGTGAATGTCAGTGATGCAGATTTGAGCAATTGTGCGCAGACATACAGACATACATACATACAGACAGTCCTTCGGGGCTTGAACCCCTAATAATAATAAAGCAGAGTAAAAACAATCAGTTAATATTCATATCAGCACATTATTAAATATGATGTCTGACCTGAGAGTCTCCAGTCTGCAGTGTGGACTCTCCAGTCCAGCAGAGATCAGCTTCAATCCTGAATGCAGCGCACGTCTCTGAATCAGGTTGCTGTGACTCAGGTCCAGCTCTGTCAGATGGGAGGGGTTGGCCTTCAGAGCTGAGACCACGACTTCACAGTCAGTCTCTGACAAGTTGCAGCTCCTCAATCTGAATAAAGAATAAATGAGGAGTTGGACTTCAAGCAAGCAACTTATAAAGCAATTACGACGACAACGACTACTACTACTACTACTGATGATGATAACTGCAATAATTGGGGCAGTTCAGTTCAAATTCTGGTTAAACCTGACACCATTAGACACAGACTTTGTTTGGGTTTAGTTCATTTTATGGTTTAGTATTCTGCTATTTCTGACATAAGCTGAAGGCAGGAGAAGACGAGGGGGATCTTTCATAGATATTATTACTTCAGTAAAGAGTTTAACTAGACTAAAGAATGACACTAAAAAAACAACAGACCTGTTAGATCAGTAACGGAATGTGAAACTGAACCTGGAACAGTAATGTCTTTACTCTGTTATAGGAAAAAGTATTGTGATTACAGTGACACATTACTTTGTAACATGTTAACTCATTGAGTGCCAATGACGACAATCGTTGTCAATTGCTTTAGTGACGTAGAGTGCCAATGACGACGATTGTCGTCAATTGCGTTTTTTGACGGTGGGACGTGGATCAAAGCCTAATATATCTCCTGTAAAATTTTGGGGCATGTTGAATGTGTATAACCTATTTTACCGACCCATTAGGTGGCGACAGTGCTCTCCAGATTAGAGAAAGTTGAGTAAAAACAGCAGAAAAAGCCGTGATGAAACCATTCTCATGAGAATAGTTTGGCTTTTCGCTGTCGCGCTGGGAGCCGGCGCACAACGGTGGGGGGCTCCGAAAATAGACTCTGGGTGCAGCACACTTTGAAACGCGCAGCAGAAAGCCAAGAAAGCCCAGAATCGGACGCAGCTTCATCCCAGCTCACAACCGAAACCCCAGAAACGAGCGAGCCCGATCCAGACTGCCCCGACGAGCGGCCGCCATCCAGGCAGCAGAGACTCGCCTGACAAGTAGCACTCAGAGCGAGCAGAGCCACCAGAGACACACCTACGGAGGAGGAGTTTGCAGTAGAGGGGGGTGGGGGTGAAGGAAATTGAAGGAATTGAAGGAAATTACTGTTAGATGTTTCAGGTCAGAAAATATTAGCTTCAGACTCAGTGAATGTGCTTGAAATGCTGCATTTCACAAAAGGCGGAATATCTCAGCTTCTAATTTGAAACGTGTCTTTTTGCTCAAAACAGCCTATCTTCCATACCAGCAGTGCTTTCTCTTAATGAAAAATCAAACATACTACAGAATTTCCCCTCCCTATCATTGGTGGGTACAGTATGTTACTTCAACAAGCTAAAAGTGTTGTGATAGGCTGATGACTAGAGCAGGGGTAATCTGCTTTTTTGTGATATGCTGGTGACTAGAGCAGGGGTAATCTGCTGTGTTGTGATAGGCTGACGACTAGAGCAGTGGTTCTCAACCTGGGGGTCGGGACCCCCCAGGGGTCGTGAGATTATTTTGGGGGGGTCACTGGATAATTGTCAAAAGAGAAAAAAGAAACAAATAAGAAAAAATCTTTCTTTCATGATTAAATCTCCCATACATGGTTTAATGTATTATAACGCTATCTAAACTATAAAAACAATTTCAGTGAGTGAAATCAGTTTGTGAATGGGTGCACACTAGAGATGCGCAGATGAGCTTTTATGGCACCCTAATCCGCGTGTATGCATGAACTGTCCGCCCACCATTAATCCGCGCAAATTATTTTGTACTATTTATAGAATTGCGCCCGCTGTGCACCCGACATTTCACAACATTTATAGCTTTACATTTATAGCTTTAAATTTAGATCAAGACTGGATTGAGCTGTATGGGAAAATAATACTAGAGTGTTGTGTCTTCTCTTCCAATGTGTCTTCAGTGGAAACTCCTGTTTTGTGGTGACATCATTGACCATATAAGGAGTTAAGAAAGAAGGCATCCCATCGCGTGGCTTGTTGTTTACTACTGCCCCAGTGCCTTGGGTCCTTGCCATCTAACAATAGGCGGCTAACATAGGTGGCTAACATGTGCCTGACAAAAAATTAAGCTTAAAATACGTTCATAGACTAGATAACGTAATTAATATTAATGTTCCTCATTAATGATACATCGTTTCACCCGCCCGCAACCCATCCGCTATTCTTCAGAATGTTTATTTTTATGATCTGCCCCGCCCGCGGGCAGGATATCCGCGGTCAGCGCGGTTATAACTGTGCTAGTGCACACTGTCGTTGGGTATGGTAGCGGCAGGAGGGGTTGTTGTGAACCCGAGCCTAAAGTTTTTTGGGGGTCGTGGCTCAAAAAGGTTGAGAGCACTAGAGCAGGGGTAATCTACTGTGTAAGAGCAAAGCTTTTAATGAGTCTCATCTGGCCTAGATTATGGAGAAGCATGTGTCTGTCCATCTAATGTTTATTTTTTTATGCCACACACACAAAAAAGGCATAGAGCATCATTATTCACCTTGGTAGAAGATCTCAAAGTTAGAAATTCTAGCATTGTGACAACCATAGTATAAAGATCACTCTACATGGTTCTATACTTTTGGTATTTACATCAGGACCAGTCCCAGCACCAGACCAGATATCCAGAGGGGGCACGAGCCTTAAGCAGGGGGGCTGATAAAATGTCCCCCCCCCCAATAAATAGATGTAAAAAAATAAGAAAACAGCTTTACTGCCCGCCTGTTACCGCGGAGCCAACGCTCCTAGGGGAGAGTCTAGTCTATTTTTTATTTGTCTTTATTGAATGTTTCAAAACTGCATGTTTAACTAAGAATAGGCTCATGATTATTTCCACCCACCACTCATTTAATTTGGTTAGTTACTTTCATATCAAAAGTTTGGAAGCAACAAAGTGTAGCATGCTGAAGAAAGTGGGCAGAGTTTCCCAGCATGCTCTGGGGTAGTGTGTTTCAACAATGTGTTTTGGAGATTAATTAAACCTTCCTGTTCTCTATATATGTGTTATTAGTTATCTGCAATGTTATGTGATGACTAGTAGAGTTGTTTTGCATGCTAACTATATTGCTTTACAATGTTAAATGTTGACACCATAAGTGAGACGGGGGTATAGTTTAATGACCCCCTCTGAGTTTCCATCTTTGAGTGAGTGTGTTCTAAAGTGAGTAAAAGGACATTTCCTGTAGTCGTGCAGTGTATTGAGGCACAGGATTTGTTACTTGAACTGAGATAATCTCTCTGCCTGAATTTCTGCCACTGCTAAACACTTAGCTTGCTACAAAAGCATGCAGGGGGAAATGTGCGAATTCCCTCTCATGGAAGTGGGCGGGCACAGTGGAGAAGTGAGCGGGCACTTCCCCCTAGCGCCCCCTCGTGGCACCGGGGCTGATCAGGACTAACCGAGCCTTCCTGCAGTTCCTCACAGCTGGGATCAGTCTCAGTTGTCCCTCCTGTGATATGTTGTAGGCCTCCAGGTCCAACACATCCAGAACCTCCTCTGACATCTCTAGCATGTAGGCCAGAGCTGAGCAGTGGATCTCAGAGAGTTCATTCTTCATTGATCTGTTCTCGGACTTCAGGAACTGTAGGATCTGCTGATGTACTGACTCGTCGTTCATCTCCACCAAACAGTGGAAGATGTTGATGCTTCTGTCAGGAAAGAGATCGAAGGTGGTCATCTCCTTCAGGTGGTCGATGGCTCTCTGAGTCTGGATGCTTTCTAATCTCTGGATGCTGTCTGGTCTGCTCTCTGTCTGACCCAGCAGGCCTCGTAAGAGTCTCTGGCTGGAGTCCACTGAGAGGCCGTGAAGGAAGCGGACAAAGAGGTCCAGGTGTCCATTTTCACTCTTCAGGGATTTGTCCATGGCTGTCTTCAGGAAGACATCCAGGGATTGGTCACGGTCTTCAGATCTACCCAAACCGTTTCCCAGGAATGTCTTCAGTACCTCCTCATCGCTGTTTGTGTGACAGTGGAACATGTAGACAGCAGCCAGAAACTCCTGAAGGCTCAGATGGACAAAGCAGAAGACCTTGTCACTTTGGTACAGCCCATTCTCCTCTTTAAAGATCTCCGTGAACACTCCTGATGTCACTGAGGCTGCTGGTATATCAATGCCACACTCTGTCAGGTCCGCTTCATAGAAGATCAGGTTGCCTTTCTCCAGCTGTTTAAAAGCCAGTTTTGCCAGAGAGAGCATCATCTTCCTGGTCTCTTCCTTAGTTCCCTTATACTTGATGTCCCCCCATTTGGACTGAACCACCAGCAAGTGGATGTACATCTCAGTCAGGGTCTTGGGCATCTTTACTTTCTCACTGGTTTTCATCAGATGATCCAGAACTGTAGCAGTGATCCAGCAGAAGACTGGGATGTAGCACATGATGTGGAGGCTTCGTGAAGCCTTGATGTGGGAGATGATGTTGTTGGCCTGCTCATCTCTGACTTTTTTCCTGAAGTACTCCTCCTTTTGATTGTCAGTGAAGCCTCTCACCTCTGTCATCACGTCAACATACTCAGGAGGGATCCGATTGGCTGCTGCAGGTCGTGTGGTTATCCAGCGGCGCGCAGCGGGAAGCAGATTCCCCTTGATGAGGTTTGTCAGCAGCCTGTCCACTGAGGTTGACTCTGTAACATCAGTCAGGATCTTGTTGTTCTGGAAGTCTAGAGGAAGTCGACACTCATCCAGACCATCAAAGATGAACACAACCTGGAACTCGTCAAACCTGCAGATCACTGCTTCTTTGATCTTATTAAAGAAGCAATGAATAAGTCCCACAAAGCTGTATTCCTCTTTAAGCAGATTCAGCTCTCGGAAAGGTAACGGAAATATGAACTGTATATCCTGGTTGGCTTTGTCTTCAGCCCAGTCCAGAGTGAACTTATGGGTTAAGACTGTTTTCCCAATGCCAGCCACTCCCATTGTCATCAATGTTTTGGTTGGTTTATTTCCACTAGGTTTAAAGATGTCTTCACATCTGATTGTTGTTTCTGATCTCTGGTTTCTGGATGCTGCTTCAATCTGTCTGACCTCATGTTCAAAATTGACCTGTCGAGTCCTTCCCACCGTGAGGTAAAGCACTGTGTAGAAATCATTCAGAAGTGAGGTTCCTGCTTCACCAAGCCCCTCAGACACACACTGAACCTTCTCCTTCAGACTCGATTTGTGTTGATGTTGACAGGCAGACAGAGTTTCTGAATTAACAAACAACAGATGAAATAAATGAGGTGAGTAAAGAATAATACAGACATTTCCTGATAATTGACACATTCCCAACTCCATGGACTCTATTCAGCTCATTACTGGTGGGTGGACAAGCAGGTCTGACTGGGTGTAATGTATAAAGTAACTGTTAGAATAATTTATTACTCAACCAGGAGTTTCAGAGCTGACCAGCCTGAGGCACCTGTGCAATAACCATGCTGTTTAATCAGCATCTTGTAGTGATGCGTAGGCTACCCAAAACCTGCTGGGCCCTCTCTCTGCAGCCACTTTTTTCATCCCTGTGTCTCGTCTGTCTCCATGCTCCACAAACAAATCTCATGGCAGTTTAATAGCAAGCAGGTGAAATATCATGCTACACTAGCCTATAGCAAAACTGTCTGAACAAAATGAGAATGCTCTTCTAAACACATCGGCTACCAAAATATATTTCCCTGCGTGTCATGATGAAATTAGATCAGCAAAACTTTGGACAGACAGGCATGTTTCATTTTCTCATCTTCCCCTCAGTGCTGCTTTTTCCCCTCCACTCTGCATGACAGACAGGTAGGATGATTACAGCCTCGACTGACAGGGGCTCAAAACTACTAACAACTTTTTATTCACCAGTCATTGTGCCTGCCTACATATAAAGTGACCATTTCCCCAAAATACTGATGGTTCTGTGCTATTGGTAGCCTATAGCTATTTGGTATCTGATGCCTGCCAGTGTGCTATAGGAGCAGAAATTGTGTTGTGTTGGGGGCGCAAGCATGCGCACCCACGGCAGGAACATAAATCGGTGCCTATGTCCTGAGACATATTACATTAAATTGGCCATTTGAGGCCCACCGGGTTGGTTTGGGTTCAGCATTAACACACATTTTAACGGGACGGACTGGCTCTCTTAACGGGTTGGGTTGGTGCGGACCTTAAAAAACCCTGACACCTGGCAGGGCGAGGGATCATAGTGCTCACTAAAACAAATTTAAACACATTTGTGAACAAAATGTGGGAGAAATAAGCCTTGTGTGCATACAAAGTCTTAGGTATTTTATTTCTAAAGGAAAAAAGAGGAAATACTCAAGTAAAGTACCCTTACATATGTAAGGGTACTTTACTTGAGTATTTCCTCTTTTTTCCTTTAGAAATAAAATACCTAAGACTTTGTATGCACACAAGGCTTATTTCTCCCACATTTTGTTCACAAGCATATATACACATATATGGACATACATCCGACACAAGGTCCACATATATGTCACCATACATGTACATGTATGCACTTTGCATACAAACCCACCTGAGATATATGCATATATATGTGAGGATCATATATGTGATCCAAATATAAATTGACATATATGATCATATAGGCAATTAACATATATGAGTACTCCCATACATGTGATCATATATGCTCATGTAAGTAATGGACATATAGGATTATTCTAGCATATGTTTAGATATATGTACATATAAGCAATTAACATATAAGAATATTTCTACATATTTCCGCATATATGCAAATACAAGCAACACACATATATGTTATTCTCTTGCATATCAATATATGTGTGCATATGAGCATTAAACATATATGATTATTATTACGTATGTCAACATATATACTCATATAATCAATTAACATATGCGGATGTTCGCATACATGTAATCATATATGTTTGTGTAAGCATTGAACATATAGGGTTAAACTTACATATGTCTACACATATGTGCATATCAGCAATTAACATATAAGAATGTACTTACATGTGTAAGCATGTATGCTCATATAAGCAATTAACATATATGAGTATTCTCATACATGTGATCATATATGTTCATGCAAGTAATGGACATACAGGGTTATTCTTGCATATGTTTAGATATATGTACATATAAGCAATTAACATATAAGAATATTTCTACATATTTCCGCATATATGCAAATGCAAGCAACACACATATATGTTATTCTCTTGCATATCAAAATATGTGTGCATATGAGCATTCAACATATATGATTATTATTACGTATGTCAACATATATGCTCATATAATCAATTAACATATGCGGATGTTCGCATACATGTAATCATATATGTTTGTGTAAGCATTGAACATATAGGGTTAAACTTACATATGTCTACACATATGTGCATATCAGCAATTAACATATAAGAATTTACTTACATATGCAAGCATGTTTGCTCATATAAGCAATTAACATATGAGTATTCTCATACATGTGATCATATATGTTCATACAAGTAATGGACATACAGGGTTATTCTCGCATATGTTTAGATATATGTACATATAAGCAATTAACATATAAGAATATTTCTACATATTTCCGCATATATGCAAATACAAGCAACACACATATATGTTATTCTCTTCCATATCAAAATATGTGTTCGTATAAGCATTAAACATATATGATTACTATTATGTATGTCAACATATATGCTCATATAATCAGTTAACATATGCGGATATTCTCATACGTGTAATCATATATGTTTGTCTACGCATTGAACATATAGGGTTAAACTTACATATGTCTACATATATGTGTAAATCAGCAATTAACATAGAAGACTTTACTTACATGTCAGCAGGTATGCTCATATAAGCAATTAACATTGAGTATTATCATACATGTGATCATCTATGTTCATGTAAGTAATCCAGGGTGCAGCAGAGAGACTGGTTGGAGGGGGCGTGAACATTTCTCCAGAATTTGCATGGAAGTCCCATGATGCATTTGGGGCAGAGATTAGGGATCTAATATGGTTAATAACTCCACAGGATTTAATTTATGAAGCTTTTAAATTATATATTTGGAATCAGCTTTACGATGAGCTTCTAAATCATATATAATATATAATGTTTACACTAAAACCATAATATAGACTATGGGGCATTTTAATGACTCCACTGTCAAAAAACCCTTATTTTTCAATCTCATGCACACTGGACAAACCTTGAAAATATCCAGTAGTGCTGGAAGTCTTGCACAAAACTAACCATTTTTATGGTGGGTTTCACTTCTGAGATGTTGTTCAATCAAAAATAATTTGGAAAATTATATTTCTTTTAATTAAGAGATATGTGTTTTGATTCCATACATGTTCATATATTGTGATATATATGCACATATATCCTGGATATACAAAATAAAACATATATCTATGTATAGTTATTATTCATATATAGTTTTATATGTATTAACCATATATGCCCGTATAGTGTCAATGCATACAAATGTACATATAATTAATTGCCATATGTGTCCATATACAATCTATACATGTATGCACATATATAATTATATAGGACAAACATATATGGACCATATATGAAACGTTCCAATTCCATACATGTTCATATATTGTGATATATATGCACATATATGCACATCTATCCTGGATATATAGGTGGATATATGTCGAATACAGATAAATACATACAGTTATACACAGGTAATAGTCATATATGTTCATATAAAATAAAACATATGTATGTATAGTTATTATTCATATATAGTTATATATGTATTAACCATATATGCCCGTATACTGTCAATGCATACAAATATACATATAATTAATTGCCATATGTGTCCATATACAATCTATACATCTATGCACATATATAATTATAAAGGACAAACATATATGGACCATATATGAAACGTTCCAATTCCATACATGTTCATATATTGTGATATATATGCACATATATGCACGCATATCCTGGATATATAGGTGGATATATGTCGAATACAGGTAAATACATACAGTTATACACAGGTAATAGTCATATGTGTTCATATAAAATAAAACATATATGTATGTATAGTTATTATTCATATATAGTTTTATATGTATTAAGCATATATGTCCGTATAGTGTCAATGCATACAAATGTACATATAATTAATTACCATATGTGTCCATATACAATCTATACATGTATGCACATATATAATTATATAGGACTATAGACTACAACATCAGACTTTCTTATGGCCCAATTCCACCGCAGGTAGTAGCGCGGTCCCGCTCCGCTCGACTCGATAAATGGTCTCATCCCATCGGTAAAAACCGGCCCAGCCCGGTTTGATTTGGGGCTGAGTCGTGCTACTTTTCGTCCCTGCCTCGTCGGGGTTCTATTCTGCGAACCCGGGTTCATACGGTGACGTGAAAACATTGTAGACGACTGATTGGTCAGGCAGAATCGTGTTTACTCTGTCTACTGACTGTCATATGCAATGCTGGCGGCTGCATACCAGTTTAGTGGGCTTCTCTTCTGTTATGTATATTTCCATCAGTCTTTGTATTGCTGCCTTCGCCTCCGGTGAAATAAAATGGTGGCGGGTGTTCAATTGTCTGAGAAAAAAGTCTGCTGCTCGCTCAGGGAGCTCTGTAGCTGAGTGGAGGCTGCAGCGCTCCGCTAGGCTGCAGCGGGTGTTTGGTGAAGCCGCGGTCTTGCCTAGAGGCCGCGGGGTAGAGGCTTCACTCTGTTGCGCCTCTCCCGTCCCCGCACAGCGCAGCGCATGCCTGTGAGTGATATCCATTCTCCTGGTCGATTGTCACATTCGCCCATGTACACTGTAGGTCATTTAGAGGCACCAGTATTTCATAAACAGTTTAAAAGTTCTGTGGATGGATTTAATTGTAATGTTATGTTATAGCCTACTTCGGCTATAAGCGAAGGACAGATATGCAGATATCGCTATGACGGGCGGGGTGGGCGGGGGCAGATGAACGGCGGTCGAAACAGAACGTCCATCGAGTTGAAACAAGTAGAGGCGAGTGGTGACGGGCTGTGCAGGGCTGTAAAATGTGGTGGGAAAGAGCCATTAGATTCTGCCCCTGTCCCATCTGCCCAGTGCTGCCAACTCTCTTCCAAGCAAAGTCACTATTGGTTGCTCAGAAAGTCGCTAGAAAACAAACAAACAAAAACACGCCTCAGCGTAGCCGTTGTAATAATCATTGAATATCGTTGTAATATTAAGTGCTGACTCCGCCCGCCTGGGCCAGATCGGGGAGAAGCGCTGTGTCTGTGTTGGTCAGACAGGCAGAGACAAGGAGAGAGAGAGAGAAAACCCACACCTACACCAATTCATGGGCAAAATCCGTTGCGATTCACCTGGATTCAACACATTAACATTGCTTCCCATACTCAGATTCTCAGGGACACACAGCTCCTCCACCCTGATGCCCAGCACCCGCTCCCCACAAGGCAGCGTGTTGAGCCCGCTCCTGTATGGCATCTACACCCATGACTGCACTCCCTCCCACCCCACCAACGCCATCATCAAATTCGCGGATGACACCACCCTGGTGGGGCTCATTTCAAATGATGAGACGGCGTACAGGGACGAGGTGCAGGAAGAATAAGACTGCCCCTGCCCCGCTCTACATAAATGGGGACTGTGTGGAGAGGATCCCCCATTTTAGGTTCCTGGGGGCACACATCTCCGAGGACCTCGCCTGGTCAGTCAACACTGCAGCGGTGGTAAAGAAGGCCCAGCAGCGCCTCCACTTCCTGAGAGTACTCAGACGGAACAATCTGGAGGAGAAGCTGCTGGTAACCTTCTACCGATCCACCATCGAAAGCATACTGGCGTATGCCATCACAGTGTGGTACGCTGGCTCCACCGCAGCTGACAGGAAGAGGCTACAGAGGGTGATCAGGACAGCCGAGAGGATAACTGGCTGTCCTCTCCCCTCCCTAGATGACATAGCCAGCTCCCGCTGTCTCTCCAGGGCAGAGCGGATCATCCGCAACCACCTCCACCCTGGTCATCACCTGCTCAGCCTGCTGCCCTCAGGCAGGAGGTACAGGAGCATCAAGAGTCGCACAAACAGACTAAAAAACAGCTTTTTCCCATGGGCCGTCCGGACTCTAAACAATCACAGCAGCAGCCGTTAATTCTCTGTTAGTGCAATACATGAACTTGTGCAATACAATACATCAATGTGCAATATTCTTTTACTACCTCAGCAGTATTTTATTAGTATTTTATTATTGTTTTGTGTCATGTGTCCTTATCTGGGGCCTGTACTACGAAGCTAGTTTAACAGATCCGCGATAAGTCCCTTTGATCTGGTTTGACTGAACAGGATCAAAGCTATCTAGTTTAAGGATACTACGACGCTGGTTTTCTAGTCGATAACTGAAGCTGGGATCTGCCTGTGCACGCGCACGTTTTTCGCTCGTGCACAGGCGCGCGTCCACGCGAAAGAGGTGCGCTAGCCAATCACATTATGAACAGCTGAGTTGATCCACGCCCACACCCATTTCCACACCCATTTCCTCATTCAGCGCAGCCACAGTGTGATCAGAGATTTTTGCGGATATTTAATGTATCCGCGATTTAATGTCAGAATGAAAATCCGCGTTGGATAGTCTGCTGAAGGGCTGTCTAAAGCAGCAGCTTGTATTCACATCAGTCATTTGATTTACTTTGATCAGCGATTTCTGTCTGATACAGCTGCATTGATACAGGCAGCAGCAACAAATGTAAAAGTGTAATCTCAGTCTATACATTTCCACAATCTGTAAGCCTATTTAGACCATAGATTTAGAAACGCATGCTCAATGAATAATGATCTCTATCACTCATGTGTGTGGTTGCACTGATCGAATAATTCATATATAAAATAGCCTAGTATAAAGCCTAATAGCCTACTATAAAAGAGAAAACTGCTGAACTGAATTGAGACGATGCGGGCATAGTTATCATTGATAAAAACTAGCCTATTTTTGCTCATATATTGGCATACAGCCTACAGGACACAGTTCCAGCTGAAAGATGCAAGAATAGCCTGCATATTTAGTATTGGGGCTATCCCATATTTAAACTAATATCTATATTATATGTATAGGCTTTTCTGGCATGTAGGAGAATATCACCCTCACTCCATTTGAGGGTCCGTTCATGATATGCGCCGCGGTGATTAATAGTGATCATATTTCTCCACGCATCGTTGAGCTGTTAAGACATAAAGTGGTAAGTAGGCTTAATTTAATTATGTAGCCTACAGAGCCACGAATGTTTTGCTTGTTCTATTCTCAGTTGACTGCAATCTATTTTTCATATGGCGATCTTATGAATGGTGAGTGACTCCAGAGAGCCGATATTATATGGATCTCTCATGGATTTTGATCTTATCCTCTGAAGCTAACCTGGTCGCGACCAGGTTAGCTTTGCAGCGTCAGTTGCCATGGTGATTGAAAGTTAACTTGCTTTGTAGTACGGCTCAGGTTTAAACTCAAACTTACTCGGATAAGGCATTAAACTAGCTTCGTAGTACAGGCTACTGTTCTTAATGTTGTTGTTTTTTTCTTAAATGTTTTTAATTATTTACGTCTGATTTTAATGCACCGTTAGCTGAAGCACTCTTAATTTCGTTGTATGGGGAACTGTGCAATGACAATAAAGGCTATTCTATTCTATTCTATTTGTCGCTCGTCGCTTTTGAGAAATAAAGTCACCAGGGGGGTCTGAAAAATAACTAAATGTAGCGACACAGTAGCCAAGTTGGCAACACTGCGTCTGCCTCTGCAGAATAACTCAGCTGTGTGCAATCAGTGAGGAGTGTGATTGACAGCCAGTCATCCAATCACAACAATGTCATAAGGAGGAGGAGGACTGACTGACAATTTGTCATTGGATGGCTCAGTCATGCTCCTCCTTATGGCATTGTCGTGATTGGATGACTGGCTGTCAGTCACACTCCAAAGGAATGTTTTCTAATGCTGTTCCAGCTGCACTCGCCATGCACTCTGCATGACACTACCGGACAGACAGAGACACTTGACAACGTTACGTTATTATTTCATTGTTTACTTTAAACTTTAAACTTACAAACACAAACACTCATCCAAGTCAAGACTTTTAGCTCAATGGCTAACGTTATTGTAGATAGATACATTTTGTGCATATTAGGGAATGAACTGGGTAACGGATTTCAAAACTGGTGCCAGCGTGGAAAGAGCTTGACTTGAACTGGTTAACATAATATACTTTCAGTCACTCAGTGGAGGTTTTAGCCCTTTTATTCAGCAAGCTGTGACCTACATTCGTAGTAGCCTAGAAATATAACAGCCAGAGAGAGAAATTAGTGCAGGCCACCAATCACAGATGACCATACAGCGAGCTCCACCAATCAAAGACGTCGATATTACATTGTAGAATTGTGGGTAGTGTAGTAGGCTACCTCTCCATGAAATCGAATAAAAACTGATTTAAAATAAAAAAAAACAATATATAGATTTGTGGCTTCTACAGGAAGATATACCATTGTTTCACCACTAGCTTGCCCGTGGTAAGTCTACCTTGGGTGGTTATGCGAATATGACTAATAATCAAAATCTCAATGCAGAATATGAATGGGGAAATACCCCGCTGGAACCGTGACGTCACAGAACAGTCATGTGACTGTTGAGCTCTATGGCGCCATGAGGCAACTATAATCCTAACCCTAAATAAACAGACACAAATGTGAATACTGTCAATTACAGGCAAATATCAGTTTGATGTCATAATCATATTAATAACACCATTTACACAGTAAATCATTTTGTAAATAAATGTAGTATCTGATGGCTTCCTACCTGTTCTGCGTATGCATTTAGCAATGGGCATTATGATGAGCAGCAACATGGTCACGACCATGAAGACGATGACTATTCTCTCTGGTCTCCGTTTCCATTCACCATCAGACTCTACAGGAAAATAACAGCAACAAGTCTGTTTACATGGACACAGTATTATATCTATGTAGTTGAAAGCTTGACCCAATTCCAATCTTTTTGGGATTTGATTGTCTGTGTGTGTGTACATATATATATATATATATTAGAAATCTCACGTGCTATGCGTGCTGTATTGGCATGCGCAGCGCACATTTGCTCAACTTCGCATCACTGATGACATCACTCACTGATGACATCACAATTGCTTGAGTGACCATCACTGTAGAGCCCTGCGAGCGCCTGAAACTATGGCCCCGGCCCGGCCCGTGACATTCAGGCCCTACCTGCTTCGAGGGCCCGAAGACAATATTATGATATAATGACACATCTCTCCCTCTCTGTTCCTCAGCTGCCCGTGTGCTGCGGTGCTGAAAAGTCCCAGACCTGTCCCTAGAGAACCACAGGAATGAGTCTGGAAGTATACGTCCGGGTTTGTCAGCAAAAAAGTGAATGGGTTTCAAAATGGGGATTTCACTTAAATGCATGAAATAAGGTCTGTGGTGAACAAAAGATTATGGGAATGTGAATTTGGATTCACCATGATGATGTTCACAAACGTGAATAACTTTTATGACTTTTGGAACGTAAATGCGCTTTTTTTAACGTGATTTTTAGAAAACGCTTCAAAAGGCATACAAGTTATCGCGTTTGTGAAGATTATCATGCTGAACACAAATTTGCGTTCCCATAAAGTTTTGTTAACCACAGACAGACCTTTTTATATAATTATATTTTATGCATTTAAGTTTAACCCCCATTCTAAAACCCCATGGACTTTTCCACTGACGAACCAAAATGGGGCCGATTTCTGGATAAAGCCTATAAAAATACATCATCCCTGCAGTACTCAGTGATGTCATAAATTCACTCACACACACACACAAAGTCGGCCAGTGATGATGTCATCAGTGATGTCATAAATTGTGACATCAGTGATGTCAGAGGCATCATCAGTGATGCACATATAGACACACACACGTGCGTGCGTGTGCACACACACACTCACACACACAAGAGACAGACAGGCACACACATGAACACACAAACACAAGAGACAGACACACACTGATGACATCAGTGAGAGCGTGCACACACACACACACACACACACACACACACACACACACACACACACACACACACATACAAGAGACATACAGGCACACACACACACACATGCACACACAAACACACACAAGAGACAGACACACACTCTGATGACATAATCGCCATAGGTGTCACCAAGAGAACAAAAGGTAAATCTTAGAGATGTAACATGTAATGTGTTGTTAAAGTGAGGTAACTCACTGGGGATGAGTGGGTTGTTGATGGGTTGGCTGACCTCCTCACTGACTGGGTTCTCCACCTTACAGCTGAACTCTGTATAGTTCAAATCCACCTATAAATCAGTGAAATAGAATTAGCTCAAAGTTCACAAACCAATCACAGTTTAATTTGAATACTGCTCACTTGATGTCTTCACCCTTTGGTTAAAGGAGATCTGAGGCTCAGCTGCAGAGCAGTTGCTTATTGCTTGTTGTGTCTCTTGTTGTTTTTTGCACTCATATGCCCTGTTATATTTGTACTATGTTGTAAACGGAGTCCACAGCACAAGAATTTCACACGTGATACTTGTACCATGGAGTGACAATAAAAATCTTGAATCTTGAATCAGTTCCCTGGAGCTGGAAGGAGTTCAGTGCCTTGCTCAAGGACACTCCAGCAGCTTAAAGCATCAAGAAACGTAAAGGTTTGAGTTCCGGTGCTGTGAACTGTGTACAGGCTTTCTGTTTCTCTCTCTGTTTTATGTTGAATGTCGTCTAATGTGTGAGCATGGGAATATGTTTATGTACAATTGGTGGATTATTTGTCCTCTGTTATGGGGACTGTGGTTGCAAGTGCAACAGACACGCTGGAATATGGATTGGCGTGTGGACACAGACTGTCGAGTGAGGGATATTTGCCCTGCATGCATTCGTACACAGCAGAGAAACCTTGCTTGAAGCAAGATATTCTGCAACTCAGGGGACTGACTGCACAGGACTGTGGTCCATGCTGACACCGGGGCTCCTATCCACATCCCACCAGAGCTGATAAGACCAGGCCAGTGAAAAAAAACAAGGAAGGAGAGGCGGGGTGCGGAGATGACTGTGAGCAAGGCACACAAGGCCACCACTTCCATCTGTGATCCTCACAAACCTGCCGTCAATAAACAACAAAATTGACGAGATCCGCGCTTACGAGGTACTGTTCAGATTTTCGGGAGGCATCATTGCTGTGCTACATGGAAATTTGGTTACATTCTGCAATACCGGAATCCGCCTGTAAAATAGACAGCTTCACTTTGGTGAGAGCAGACAGAGAAATCAGCTCCTGTAAAAGCAGGGGTGGCGGGATCTGCATATATATATTAATGATCGGTGGTGCCGTCAGTACACCGTGAACGGCAGGTTTTGTGATAAAGATGTTTGAGATCTTGTACCTGACTTTGAGACGCTTCTATTTGCCGAGGGAATCCGATTCTTGCCTGGGACACTGTGGGCGCTGTGGTTGTGTTCCCCCCCATATCTTCAGTGCCTACTGCCCAGGTGGGGTATCTCGTCATAAGGGCCTTTCTCTCTGTGTGGAGTTTGCATGTTCTCCCCGTGCCCCCCCCGGGGGTTCCTCCGTATATAACCCCCCCCACTAAAAACATGCAGAAGATCAGATCGTCATCGTCATCCGACCAGTGACGACAACATCCGAAGTTGGTCCCCGGGCGCTGTACGAGAAAGCGACCACTGCTCCTGGCCTGCCCCCCGGAGGAAAGGACAAAGCCAGGATGGGTTAAATGCAGAGGACACTTTTCACCGGCCACCGTCAGCATGAGTGTGTTGTGGCCGCATGCATGTATTGTGGTGTTCGTGTGACAATAAAAGACGGGCTTGTCCCGTTACGAGAGAGAGAATTTGGATGCGTGCTGCTGTTTGTTGTCTACACACCTCCCAGTGGCAACGCGACGCGAGCAGCAGCTACTGTTGAACACGCTGCAGCAACAAGATCCAGAGCCCTGCAGCAATTGTCGTTGGAGACATGAAGCAATGCAAACTGGACATAACAATGCCAGGATTTAAGCAGTATGAAGGTGAAACAAGGAAGAATAAACTTTTGGATAAATGCTTTGTAAATGTGGAGGGAGCATATATGATAAGACCAGCAATAGCTAACTCATAATGTGGTCCATCTTGTACCAACTTATAAATCTAAACTGAAGAGCAACAAACCAGAGAGAAAAATGATCAGAGTGTGGTCACCTGACAGTTAGTCTCTCCCCAGACTCAAATATTACGTTGAATCGCTGCGCTCCACATACTACATAAGTGAGTCTGTGCCAGTTAACAGCCACTGCTGGTTTTTGAAGGCGGATTGAAATTGAATGAGTGACAGGTCGTAGCACCGATGAGAGAGCGGTTCGAAAAATGGGCTGCGCCTCCCTCTGAGTCTGATCGCAAAGTCGTTACTGATTGGGGAAGACTGAATCCCCCACTGGCATATCACTGGCCAAGTGAACGGCTCCCTCCCATAACCAGCCCTCTGAGGGAAAGTGTCCCAGACCCAGAGAGAGCTCTGCAGCATGCAGTAACTTAGTGTATCAGTGTAAGAACTCTCATGGGTCTGGCGTTGAGACTACCTGACAGTATATAATGTCGAAGAAATTAAGGCATGCTTTGACTGTACTATGTGGGAGGAGTTTCATCATGACTCCTTGGATGAGACATCTACAGTAACAACAGACTACATAGACTTTTGTGTACAGTCAGTGATACCAACAAAGGAGATACAAATATATCCAAATAACAAGATGTACATAACTAATGATGATGAACAATGGAAATTGCCTTCAGGAACAAGGACATAGGAGATTTAAAGCGTATAGGAAAAAAAAATGTATCCTATTTTTATCCCCCTTAGTGCTAATTTACTTTTATTTATTTACTCCACCCACTGCCGATCTGGGGAGAGCCGAAACTTGCTCCATGCTTCCTCCGAGACATGGGCAGTTAGCCAGCCGCTTCTTTTCACCTGACAGGGGAAGCTTCACTGGTAGGACATAGCACGTGGGAGGTTCACGCTATTCCAACCGGTTCCTCTCCCTCCGAACAGGCGCCCTTAACGACCAGAGGAGGAACCACATTAGCAACCAGGATATTGCATGTTTTGGTGAAGGGGGTTCCTATATGAAGGAAACCCCCGGGAGGCACGGGGAGAACATGCAAACTCCACACAGAAAGGCCCTTTTGACGACCCCACCCGGGCGGTGGGCACTCGAGGACATGCGGACGGGCACGCATTCCTTCAGCGTTCACATCGTCCCAGGTGAGAATCGAACCCAGGACCTTTGAGCTGTGAGGCGACAGCGCTTACCACTGCACCACCGTACCCCCCTATAGAAAAAGATTTAAAGGGGAAACTGCAAGATGCAAAGAGGGCACATAAGCTACAACTAGAAAAAAAATGTAAAAGCAAAAATACCAAACAGTTATGGGACACCATGAAAAGCATGACTGGACTGTCAACCACCCGGGAAGCATTGGTGGCAGAAAATGAGGCTGATTTTGAGATTTTCAGTTGAACAGTTTCTTCGCTAGGTTTGATGAAGAGAACAATTCAGATCATGCTGGGAATATCATCAGCTCAGTCCTACCTGTGCAGTCTGATATAATTGATGTTTCTGTTGAGCAGGTGAGGAACACATTTAGACATTTGAATCAGAGGAAAGCCACAGGACCAGATCATCTCAGTGCCTTTATTCTGATTTTTTTGCAGCTCAGCTTGCACCCGTGTGGCAGCCTATTCTTCAGTGTTCCATGGACACTCATATAATTCCTACAAAGTGGAAGACTTCACATATAATACCTCTTCCAAAGAAGAAAACGTGTCCTAAGGAACCTGGTGATTATCGTCCTGTGGCTTTAACTCCTATTGTTATGAAAGCCTTGGATTTTTTGTTGAAAAGGAAAACCACGAGCTAGTGTAATGATGAATATGTGAAGCAAGCTGACCAAATGATTCTGGTTTCTTCCTGTAAAGTAATGCATTACTTAGTTTAGTCCCTGATATTACAAGTGGACATTAACTACCTCACACATGGACAGGAAGAGAGTTGGACCAACACTTCGTCACTACTGTACCTTTGTAATGATTTGCTCTCTGGGTGACTCAATCTTCTTCGTGTCGTCTTTCCACCAGGTGTAACTGACTAGTTCAGCATCTGTGATGATTGCGTTACACCAGAGAGTACAGGAGGACAAATCAGGTTCACAGCTTGTAGAGATGGTGGGTTTAGAGACAGGAGCTGTTGTTGATGGAGAGAAGAGGAGAAAAAGGCCATTGCAGTCAGGATCAATCACATGCACATTTTATTTCTCAATGCAGACAGCTAGAAAGAGAGACAGACAGTGAGACTCACAGACTGTTTTTCCACATAAGCCTAATGTGCACTTGACATGAACAAACTTGTAACATTATGTGACATGAGGGGGGGATTTGGGCACAAGCAATGTTAAAACAATACAGTGGTTTGACATCAGGGACCCAGGCCTGTTTTCGAGCAGGCACGTGCAGAGAGGGGGGGTGGGGGGGTGGGGGGGGGGCTGCTAGGTCCCCTTTTTTCCCTGATGCCAAAAGTGCCCTTTTTGGGAGGGGGATTTATTTTAATTTTTATTTATTTTTTACAGTGAAGGCATGCCCCACGCCCTTCAAGAAGAACTTATAACAATAAATAACAATTTATCAATAAATAAAATGTGCAGACAGTTTACACATGTTGACCTTTCAACCGGAAGTTAAGTAATCGTCTGCGTCTCTGTGACGTGTGCAATATTTTTTCCGCAGGATGGCGAAGTCATGACCCGCCCTTCTCTGCCTCTGATTGGCCTAGCGTCAAACATTGTTGATCCAATCACATTCGCTTGGCTATCCTATCCTGCGTCTCTCCTTGTCTCCGGCGCCAATCAGAGCCAGAGATGGGCGGGTCATGCCTTCGCCATCCTGCCCACTGCACAGCTGCCGAGCTCCGACTGACTGGCGGGTCAGCAACCGTGAAACCCGCACGGCCCTGTTTCCGAGCACACTTGACCCCAGTATGCCCCCAAACTCTGGTTCGTTTGATTAGTGTGAACATTGCGTTCTGTTCCCACATCCAATTAAAAAGGTGGTCTGTGGAACGGTTCAGGCGTGCCCGAACAGAACGCATGTGAACACAACTGTACCAAAACATGAAGTGGACTGCTATTTCTTTACAGTGTGATGAGCAGTTATCCTATGGTCTGGACTTTTATGACCTTAAGAAGTAAATACGAGTTTGTGTATTCTACTGTGACTAACATAAATGTTATAATGTAAAAGAAAGTTGTGTTGATGTTAGCATTAGCTTTGCTTTCACACTGTTAGCTTTGCATTTTAAGTAGTTAACACATTGAGTGCCACAGCGCTTCAGTAAAATTGTCTGGAGCCTGTGCCAGATTCACTTCCATTCAGTTGAAAACAGCTATAGAATTTTTTCTATTAGGGCTATATTGACAGGGCTGGACTTTAATGAAACATTGGACAGTCATGCTTCTTCCAAAGAAGAAATTTTGTTTCTAGACAGTTCCATTATGAAATGACAGCCTCTGAAACAAGAGCACTTTCAAGGGTTTTCTGCTGTTTTTTTTTTTACTTTTCAAGATATAGTCACTTTTATGAATACTTTTTGCACTCTAATTTCGAGCACATTCACTGACTCTGGCTGGTGTTTTCTGATGTGGTGGCGTGGTGTGGTTCTGTGCAGCCTGCGTGCCCCCCCCCCCCCCCCCTCTCCACCTCTGAGCTGCGGGCTCCTCCCCACACGCACAGAGTCTGTTTTCTGACTCCGTTTTTGGCCGGATCCCAGCGCAACAAGGAAATGCCAAACGCGACTGAACGAAAAGGTTTGGCCGTTCGGCTTCGGGTGCTGGCTTTCTGGCAGGGAATCGTGTGGAGAAACTATATGCAGACAGATAGATAGAAGCAGAAGAGCTCAGTTGTGGGCGCGGATGCAGCCAACTTTCAGCTGCAGACAGAGCAATCTATACGGCTCTGGCTGAAGCATGCATCGGTTTCCCTCTTTGATCACGTCTTTCCCTGCTGTCTCCTGCACAAAGTAAAGGATCTGAGGTGGGTGGCGCAGCTCCCGTGTCGATGTTTAAGGTGGCGCCGTGTGATCCCTTGAAGGGATTCATGCTCACTGGCTGGGTACGACCTTAAACAGCAGAATTATGGAATAATATGAATTATGATTTTAGGACGTCCACAGACGTCCTTGGCACTCCTCGTTACTTTTTTTTAGGACGTCCACAGACGTCCTTGGCACTCAATGTGTTAAGACAAACTATTGCTAGCTTAAGGAAATATAGTATGGACATAACATGTTAATGTTAGCCGATATCACACTGAAGGTAGGTAGGTAGGTAGGTATACTTTATTGGAAAGGAAGGAAATTCATGTACCAGCAGCTCACATACAGTCAATAAAAACACACAGTAGACAAATTAGAAAAACACAGTAAAAAAATATATAAAAAGATACTAACAGACCGTGTGCAAAAGCCAGAACCTTTGAATTGTCAACTCTTAAGCAGTCAAGTCATGAAAATGTTCAACTCAAGTGAACGGGCGATGAGGCGAAGATTCCGTCATTCACGCAGCAAAAAAACTCGTCTCTCGCCTCATGGGGCGAAATCTCATACTCGTCCATTTGCATTGACTTTCTATGTAGTCTGGTCACACGAACACGTGAAAATCTGGCCGGTGTCAATGTACAGTAATGTCTAGCTAACTTATTATACTAATGCTAAGAGCTACTCACTATTAGCAACACAAATCACTTTTACACTGTAGCGGAATACCCGTCCCTGTGTGACTGGCCATGTAGTCAGGCCTCACTCAGAGTTGGCATGCAGCCTCTCCTCTCTCCCCCCAGAGAGGTTTCATAGTCCTCTTCAGTGGCTGATTACAACTCAGCTCACCTGTGTGCTGCTCCACTCTGGAACATTCCATGGTGCTGAACCAGTGTTGATGCATTTTGGCCACTAATTAGCAATTTTTTCCCATTTAGTCATCCCTAATTAGCGACTTTAAAAATCTGTCTCTGTAAGGTCACCCTAACGGTGCTCTTTACACTTCAGTCTGATCGCATGTAAAATGGCAGAGCTGTGGGTAAACACTATTTTACTCTTACTCACACACACACACACACACACACACACACACACACACACACACACACACACACACACACACACACACACACACACTTTGCATTCTTATTATAGGTTAAGTTCGTCACAGAATAGAAAACACTACACAAACCCGTATTTACCTCTTGTACATCACAAAAGTCCAACCATAGATTAATCTATACAGCTTGTCCACTTGGCAAGTGTACCTAAGGGGGTGGCCACACTGATCCGTGGTGTCTGCCCGTCTGCATTCATTTCTCTGTTTACTTCCATGATGAAGCGTACGTATCCAGCAAATTTGCATACGTTTTGATGGACAGAAAAGTTCAAGAGGGCTGAACTTTTTCTGCATGGATGTATCAGATGGATGGATAGTCGCCATCCGTTTGGCCAATCAGAGTCGAGGAGGCGTTCTCAGAGTGGAAATGGCTGAGCGGTGCAGCTCTATAACTTAATGTTATTTTACTGTTATATCAACAACTAGCCAACAGATATCAAAGCCGGTGGGCTTCATGGAAACAGCATGACTCGAACTGGCCGACCACTACATCAATCTTGTCATTCAGTGGCGTTTTATTGCTACATAAGTAACGTAGCGCACAGAGCGAACAGCTAGCTAACGCCAGATTTATTCTTCTGTCGGTTTATAGACGGCTCACTGACACCTTCAAGGTGCTTACCGCCACCTGCTGTACAAGTAGGTTACTTGTACATGCAATGGACATACATCTATCCATTTTATAATTCTGGCCATTTTCTGACTGATCAGTTTGGCCACACCTTAAATCTTCTTCTTCTTTGCGTTTATTGTCGGATCACAAACCGACGCGGTGCATCTTTAGTCCCTTTAACACAGCCTGTGAAAGCCGTGATCGTTGTGAGATTATTACGCCTCGCCTCCTGTGTAAAAGTCACAGGGACGGAATAGTGAGTCATTTTGTTACGCCTTTCGTTCCTCTAATGGAGGTAGTATCAGCCCCCAATCGATGGCTGTTTAAAAGGGTACGCCATGGGAAGACGGGGATCTCAGCTCATTCATAAAAAAATGACAGGAGGACTGAGAAAACCACCTCCAGATTGAAGTTCTACTAAGTTAACCAAAGGATATAATATTGCGTGTATTTAAGAGCCACTTGAAACCGTTTATTACGTTCTTCATAATCTTCAATATTCACAACATCTTGCACTGTTTATGAACATTGCACATCAGAAAACTACAACTCACCCCAGTGCAGTGACGTGTGTTCAGGCTAAATATAGTCCATTTAACTGGAGGAAGCCTTTGCGTTCAACAAAGTTGAGTGGAAGCCTCTTGCGCAGTCATTCATTGTCATATGAGCTGCGTTATCTTGAGTGGCTAACACGTTAGCTTGTCTGGCTAAAACACATTTACTTTATTTTTTCATTTGGCAGACGCCTTTCTCCAAAGCGACGTACATACAGAAAATAACAACCATAAAATCATGTAACATACATAGTGGAAACAGAGATAAGGGAAAAAGATAAATACAATAAAAGCCAACAAACAAATAAACAGACAGTTGAAGGTACGTGGGCAGCATGTTAAGGGTGATGGAAAGGGAAGGTTAGGGGGAGGTGAAATGGAGGGAAAAGAGATGGGTTTTTAACCGATTGCGGAAGATGGGGAGAGATTCGGATGTCCTGACTAGGGGGGGGAGCTCGTTCCACCATTTGGGGGCGAGACAGGAAAAGAGGCGAGATTGAGAGCGGCCCCTAAGCCCGCGAAGCAAGGGGGGGGCGAGACGGCTTGCGCTAGTGGAGGGGCGGAGGGAGCGGTGGGAGGGTTGGAACGTGACCAAGGTTTGAAGGTATTGGGGGGCAGTTGAGTGGACAGCTCTGAATGTGAGGACAAGGGTTTTGAATTTGATGCGTGACAGGATGGGGAGCCAGTGGAGGTCACGGAGGAGGGGGGTGACGTGAGAGAATTTGGGTTGGTTGAAAACAAGGCGGGCAGCAGAATTCTGGATGAGTTGAAGGGGTTGGATTGCAGAGGAGGGGAGACCGGCTAGGAGAACATTGCAATAATCAAGTCTAGATAAAACCATGGCCTGGACTAAAATTTGGGTTGCTTCGGAGGTTAAAAAAGGGCGGATCTTTCTAATGTTAAAGAGGGAGAATCTACAGGAACGTGCCAGTGCTGTAATGTGGGCAGAGAAAGATAGTTGATTGTCGATGGTGATTCCGAGATTTTTGGCAGATTGGGAGGGGAGGACGGTGGTGTTGTCGATGGATAGGGACAGATCGGATAGGGGGGAGTCATTGCAGGGGAAGAAGAGAAGTTCGGTTTTGTCGGGGTTGAGTTTGAGATGGTGAGACGACATCCAGTTGCTAATATCTTTGAGGCAGGCAGAGATACGGGAAGAGATATTAGAGTCGGAGGGGGGGAAGGAGAGATAGAGTTGTGTGTCGTCAGCGTAGGAGTGATAGGAGAACCCGTGAGAGGAAATGACGTGACCCAGAGATCTCATGTAGAGAAGGAAGAGGAAAGGACCTAAGACAGAACCCTGGGGAACACCCGTGGTGAGAGTGCAGGGGTCCGAAAGAGTTCCTCTCCAGAGGACCTGAAAAGAGCGAGTAGATAGGTAGGAGGAAAACCATGAAAGTGCAGAGCCGGTGATACCAAGGTCGGATAGGGTGGAAAGTAGAATTTGGTGGTTGATGGTGTCAAAAGCAGCAGACAGATCGAGAAGTATGAGAACGGAGGAGAGTGATGAAGCTTTGGCGGAGTGAAGGGCGGAGGTGACAGAAAGAAGAGCTGTTTCAGTGGAATGTGCAGGTTTGAAGCCAGATTGAAGGGGGTCAGAGAGGTTGTGAAGGGAGAGATAGGAGGATAATTGACCAGATACTGTGCGTTCGAGTGATTTGGAGATGAAGGAAAGGAGGGAGACGGGGCGGTAGTTGTTGATGGCGGAGGGGTCGAGGGACGGTTTCTTGAGGAGTGGTTTGATTATGGCTGTTTTTAGGGCAGAGGGGAAAATACCAGAGGAGAGGGAGGAGTTGATGAGGGAGGTGAGATAGGGAGCAATGTCAGGGGAGATGGACTGAAGGAGGGGTGAGGGGATGGGATCGAGGGGGCAGGAGGTGGCACGGGCTGAAAGAATGATTTTGAGGAGATCATCTGAGGAGAGGGGAGAGAAGAATGACATGGAGGCAGGAGGTTGTGAAGAAGAGGAGGTGAGAGAAGGGGTGAGGAGGGATGGTGAGGGAAATGATGAGCTAATGGCAGCGACCTTATTGATGAAGAAGGAGGAGAAATCGTTGGCAGAAAGGGAAGAGGGAGGGGGCGGAGGAGGCGGATTGAGGAGGGACGTGAATGTCTGGAAGAGTTTGCGGGGATTAGAAGCAGAGGATTGAATAGTGGAAATGTAGAAGGAGGATTTGGCAGAAGAAACGGAGGAGGTGAAGTTGGAGAGGGAGAGGTGATAAGCGGCGAGGTCATTGGGGTTGCGAGATTTTTTCCATGGTCTTTCTGAGGTGCGGAGTCGGGAGCGGTTGGTGCGGAGAGGTTCGGTGAGCCAGGGTGCAGGGGGAGAGGGGCGGGCAGGTTTGGTAGAGAGTGGGCAGAGGGAGTCAAGGGCAGAGGAAAGAGAGGAGATGAGGGTGAGTGAGGCTTCATCAGGGGATAGGAGAGAGAATTGATCGGCGGGGGGGAGGAGGGAGAGGGTGGCGGAGGATAGGGATGAGGGTGAGAGAGATTTGAGGTTGCGCCGGGAGGAAATGGGGAGAGAAGGGGGAGGGTGAGAGGTGGGAGGGGAGATTGGGAGGGAGAAGGAAATGAAGAAGTGATCGGAAACATGGAGAGGGGTGACTGAGAGGTTGGAGATGCAGCAGGAACGGGTGAAGATGAGGTCAAGGAGGTTACCGGCTTTATGGGTGGGAGGGGAGGAAGATAGTGACAGATCTAAAGATGAAAAGAAGTTGAGAAAGGGGGTAGAGAGAAGAGTTAAGTGTGGGATGTTAAAATCTCCCATGAGGGTCAGTGGGGTGTCTTCAGGAAAGAGGGAGAGGAGGGTGTGTAGATCTTCAAGGAATGTGCAGAGGGGTCCAGGTGGGCGGTAGATGATGATTATGATAAGTTTGATGGGAAGGGTAATAGTGACGGAGTGGGATTCGAAGGAGGAAATAGAAAGGTGGGAAAGAGGTGAGACAGAATAAGACCAGGTGGAGGAGATAAGAATGCCTGTGCCACCCCCGCGTCCGGAGGGTCTGGGGGTATGGGAGAAGGAGAATGCAGATGAGAGGGCGGCAGGAGTGGCAGTATTTTCGGGGGTGATCCAGGTTTCAGTGAGTGCAAGAAAGTGAAGTGACAGAGAAAGGGCGTGGGCAGATATGATGTCCGGTTTATTGACAGCAGACTGGCAGTTCCAGAGACCTCCCTCAATATTAAAAAGGTTGTTACAGAGTGGAGGGGGGGAGGGGGAGGAGGGGACGGATATGAGGTTGTTAATATTAATGCCTTTTTTAGAAAAAATTTCGGCAGGGTGAAGGTAAGTGGGAGGGGGGCGAGGGCGGAGCAGAGTAGGGATAGGTAGAGCAGTAATGGGGGAGGGGGAGCAGGGCAGGGGAGTTTTTCTGTGTTTAGGTAGATGTTGGCTAAAGGTGAAGGGGGAGGGCGGGGGTGGGGGGGGGAGCGAAGTTGAAATAAACAGTGCAATAATGGGGAGGGGGGGAGTAGGGCGGGGGAGATTTGCTGAGATCAGGTTGGGATGGATGTTGACTGTGGATATGGGGGGGATAGCGGGGGAGGGGGGGGCTGGAGTGTTTTGTTGAAACTGGCCGGAAGTGACCAATAGGGGAGATGGACCTGAAAGTCAAGCGCGAGGGGTAGCGGACGCTTTGACGGCCAGGGCACGATGGAGATTGGCAGCAAGCATTTGTAAGCCTAGCATGCTCGGATGAAGTCCGTCGGGAGAATAGAAAGAGGAGCGCTCCCAGAACAGAGTGAAATTGTGGATGAAAGTGATGCTGTGAGTGATGCAGACGGAGTGGAGCCAGGTGTGGAGAGCGAGCAGGCGACTGAAGTACATGTCGCCGCGACGGAACGTTGGAATGGGACCAGAGAGGAAAATGGGTTTTCCAGTGTTGTTGAGCAGGCCGAAAAGAGTGACAAAATGTTTTTTCGTCAGTTCAGACTGTTGCTTATTGACATCGTTGGACCCAATGTGGACTATTATTTTCTTTATTGTTGGCGGCATTGTGACTATGATTGCTGGGAGTCTATTGATGATGTCCGTCGTGGTGGAACCGGGAAAACAATGTGTGACTGTGTTAATGAAGCGGAGATTCCGGGTTATGGAGTCGCCGATTATCAGCACAGTGGGAGGTATGAGACGGGGCAGGAGGGATGGACGCGAGTGAGAAGGATGAGCGGGGGGGTTTGTGGATGAGACGCGGGAGGGGGGGAGGAGGGTATTTGACAAATTATTACTGGATGATGATGGTGGGATAACGTGCTTGGAGAGAACAAGTGCTGGAGGAGCGGACAGAGGGGGCGATCTGGGGGAGGGACAGGGAGTGAAAACGAATTTAGCAGAATGGACGAGAGGGATGCGTCGGGATGATGGGACAGTGGGGACAGCAGGTGGACTGGACGTGGATGGAGGAGATGTTGTTCCTTCACTTAGAGAGGAAAACCGAGGAAGGAGTTTCCCACCGTGGCCCCGTTCCAATACCCATACTTCCATACTATTTAGTAGGCAAAAAAAGATTTAGTATGTCCCAATACATAGTATGTCAGATGCAGTATGCCAAGAGTACCAGGATGTTGTACTACATCAGCTCCTATTTCGGAGTATGCATCGATGCATGCTGCTTCAGCCAAACTTCCCCACAATCCTTTGCGCAGCAGGAAGTTATGTCTTCTTCTTCTTCTTCTAATGTTTTATGGCGGTTGGCAAACAACTTTTTGTGCATTACCGCGACCTACTGGAGTTACGTCGCACTGACTGAGCTGCGTGTTCATGAATGAGATAATTAACTTTAAGAAAGTCTTGAAATATGTTAAAACCAAACAAGCATGGTGTGTACCAAAACATGCATATCTTGATTCCTGTTTAGATCTCTGACTTAATGTTTTTGCTTTATTTATTTTATTTTGTTTATTTGATTGTCTGTTCCAATTTTGTAAATGTTTAGTCTGAATTTTTTGTATAATGTACTGTTTGTTACTGCCAGACTTTGTTTATTGGAAAAAAAAAAAAAAAAAAAAAAAAAACTCAAATGTGGCGCTGCGGACGTCGGCGGAAGTGAGCAAGAGGTCGGAGTTCAGGAAGCTCACGTGACGACAGATGTAGTGTGTCCCAATAGTATGCATTTTGCATGCATGCTGCACACTACAATCCATACTTTGTGAGGGCAGCGGCAGTACATACTACAAGAAAGAAGTACAAGTATGGGTATTGGAACGGGGCCCGTGATTGCCCTTGCCTGCTGATTTCCACAGCTGGTTCTGAGCGGGGGTGGAGTTTGATAGGACTTTGGGCTTGTTACCTAGCCACTCGTATTTGTCAGTCCGGGAGATATCAATGTCTGGGTCCAGAACAGTGTCTGCCAGGGCTGCAGAGATGTTAACAGCGGCAGCGCGACCCACAATAATTAAAGAGTCGGAGTCCAGCTCGGCAGTAGGTGGAGACGAGATCGGGATGCAGGATTTGACCAGGGAGTCCATGAACATTTCTTCATCTTTGAGCTGGTGGAGCAGAGCTACTCTCTCCTCCAGCTGGGATATCCTGGCGTCTTTGTGATGACAACCAGGGCAGCACGGTGAAAGGGTAAGTGAAGGCATGGTTTGTTAGTGTGTGTGTGTGTGTGTGTGTGTGTGTGTGTGTGTGTGTGTGTGTGTGTGTGTGTGTGTGTGTGTGTGTGTGTGTGTGTGTGTGTGTGTGTGTGTGTGTGTGAGTGAGTGAGTGAGTGCGTGCGTGAGTGTGTGCGTGAGTGTGTGTGTGTGTGTGTGTGAGAGAGAATCGGGAGATGGTTGATTGTGGTATCGACAGAGGCCCGTATAACCGGGCCTGCTGCGTTGAGATGGTATAGGCAAGTGATCGGTTATCGTGTCAATCCGGAGAAGGTTGTTGTTAGTGGTTTCGACAGAGGCCCGTATAACCGGGCCTGCTGCGTTGATATGGTATTGGCAAGTGATCATATGTCGATCCGGTCTGGGTTTCTCCTCACGTTGTTGTAGTGGATGGAGGAGGTAGCGATGAAGATAAAACGTCAGTAGGATTGATTAGCCTGTGGCTAAGCTAAAAACAGATCCGAGTGAGCACCCTCTCAGACAGGGGCCTGGCATAAATTAATAAAAAGGAGACGATCCTGGCAGCCGATCGTTACAAACTTTTATAATAGCCAAGAGGACAGTTAAAACCAACATATATATAAAAACAGGCTAAAACGGAGGCTTGGAAATAGCATAAAAGAGTACAAAAGTACTAGGTCGGTTGGCAGCTCATTCACAGCGCGAAACACCTTACGACCCCAGGTACGGGGGACCCCAGGTACATTTGCAATGCTATAGCACCAGGTCCTGCTGTCCTGGCATCCACATGCCTGTGGACGCCAGGATGCCTGTCGAGTTGTTAACGTTATATGCATTTTATCTGACACAGCCTACATACAACCATATTTTCATTTTCTGGATCAAAATAATGCCGAAATGCGCTGGTTTTAATTGCCATCTCCCTTTCCGCTCCTTTGACAACTAACGTTACAGCCAATGGTCCATTCCCACTAACACATGCCTGGTTTGTTTACATCTGGGCATTAGAGGAGGGGGGTACAGTCTACAAGCCTCATTTACTTCGGTAAAGTTGGAAATATATTGTAGCTAGGAACTGATGTGTGGGGTTGTTCCTGGGGGGGGAACGGTGTGTAAGTGGCACTTCCTGTCTCGTGGTGAGGTCAGTCTGAAGATGTGAAGAAGCTGGGTAGACGTGTGGATAGATAGGAGCGTAGCCGTGTGTGGCTAAGAGCTGGAAGCTATGAGTGTGAGCCTGGAATAAAAGCCTGTACCAACTATAAGTCTCCGGTTCCTGGACGAATACCTGAAGCGTTACATTGGTGTCAGAAGTTAAGCGGTATCACCTCTGCGTCGGCCGAGAGGGGAGAGGGTGAGAAGGAACGGCAAAAGAGACTGTGTGTGAGACGGCTTTTGGGCTCGAGCGTCCTAGTGGTAGTAGGTTAGCTACCTGGGGTGCTAACTGCTAGGAGCACCACGTGCGATGGTGCGCGACGGAGAATGGCCGTCGCTGAACGGGAGGAAAGAGGAGCTGACGACGGGGATCAGCTCGGGCATGGAAGCCCGTTTGTTGAAAGAAGTCAGACGGCTGTTGGAAGCTACGCCTGCCTGGGCAGTGGAGCTGATGCGGGCGCTGCGAGAAGTCATGCAGCGTGTGGACTTGCTGAGCACGGAGGTAACGCAGTGTGGAGAACGGCCAGAGGAGCCGCAAAAGAGACTGTGTTGGACATGCGGGGAACCTGGGCACATAGCGGGGTGGTGTCGCAGCGGTCCCGGGGGACAGACCAGGTACGCGGAGCAACGGTACTGGGGACGGCCGGGTGCCTGCTGGACATGCGGGGCGTTTGGACACCTGGCCAGAGAGTGTCGAAAGGCTGTCGGGGACCGGAGGACAGCGGGAGAAGAGAGGCATGCAGGCGGCGGGCAGGTGAGACTCTGTTGGACTTGCAGTTCGCCTGAGCACTTAGCCAGAGACTGCACTGAGAGTGTGGAGGCCGGAGGAGAGACACAGGCTGGGGAGGATGTGAGCGGCCGGGGAGAAGAGAACGTTGTTACGGCCAGGAGAGCGGTGCTCCAGGGGAGCAGCGAGAGGGAAGAGAGGGACATCATCTGCAGCGCTGTTACAGTCGAGAGAGCGACGCTCGTGTCTCCGGGTGAGCGAGAGGGGTTACCGCCGGAGGAGCCGGCCCAACCTAGCCGCTCCACACCGCCCACGGTTGCTGTGCAGAAAGCCGAGGTGGAGATGGATGCCGGTGGTGTTCGCCCTGCTACCCTCAAAACGCTGCCCCCTGGGCGAGGGGGGCGGGAGGACGACCGAGTGCAGGAGGTGGAGGAAGACGAGGAGGACTGTGCAGAAGTGGACCTGACAGATGAGGACAGGAACATGCGGGATGTCGACGAGGAGGAGTGGAGACGCAGGCAGGCGGAGGACGCGGATATCGGTCCGGTGTACGCGTGGGTGGCGGCCGGACGCCGGCCCCCTGTGGAGGAGATGCACAAGTGTTCCGGTGCCACGAGGGGACTGTGGAACATGTTTTCGGACCTGTATCTGGGTGAAAATGGGATTTTGATGAGAAAGGGGGGGTGCCAGTGGCTTGTACCCAGCTACCTGCGGGGATTGGCTCTACGGTGGGCACACAAGGCCCCCAGACCCGGTCCCCCCTTATCCAGTCATTTCGGGCCTGAAGAGACACTCCGCAATGTTCGTGACTTTTAGTACTGTGACAAACACGCGGAGGACGTGCGGAGATACTGCAGTGCGTGTGATGACTGTAGAGCACAGAAAGGGGGCCGAAGAGAGTCACTCTGCGAAGGACTAACCCCACTGGGGGCTGAGAGGGACTAGAGTGCTTCAGGTGGGACAGAAGCTTTGAAAGGGGGGATGGAAATGGTGGTCGAAGTGAAGTGGGATAATGCGAGTAAGGAAATGGTGGTGGTTTAAATGAATGTGTAAAGAAAAAAGGAATAAGGTAAATGTTGGGGTATGGTTGAAAACGTAAACGGGACGGGTTGAATGTAAATGTGACGGGGTCGAATGATAATTGAAAATGTGGGTGAATTGAAGTAGCTAAATGATGGTGGTGGTGGAACGAAGATTAAGTGGTGTGTTGAAAAAAGAAGGGACTAATTGTTGGGGAATTGAAATGTTGTGGGGAATAGAATTTGATGTGGTGACAGGAAAAAAAGATGTTGGGGAAAAAGTGTTGGTGTGTTTTGGTACAGGGGGATACAGTATGTGTGGGTTGTGGGTGCCAGCGTGGGAGCTGGCTTTTTGTTGGGCGGGGAGTATGTAGTGACCCGGGGTTTTACATATAATGTGGTGTTTCGGTGTTTAGCTAGGAACTGATGTGTGGGGTTGTTCCTGGGGGGGGGGCGGTGTGTAAGTGCCACTTCCTGTCTCGTGGTGAGGTCAGTCTGAAGATGTGAAGAAGCTGGGTAGACGTGTGGATAGCTAGGAGCGTAGCCGTGTGTGGCTAAGAGCTGGAAGCTATGAGTGTGAGCCTGGAATAAAAGCCTGTACCAACTATAAGTCTCCGGTTCCTGGACGAATACCCGAATCGTTACAATATTAACGGATTTGCACTTCCCGGATCAGTAGCTCATAAACAAAGTGTTTGTACTGCACACACGACGCCTTTTTCCCATCTTAGTAAGGTAGACAACGAGCTACAACCTCATTTCACCTAGACGAGCAATCCTCCGAGCTGGACAAATAACATTGATCTCTATGTGCTGCGGGCGGTGAGGCGAGTGCTTATAGTCCAGGCAAAGTAGCGTTTTACGACAAACTAATTGTAAAATAATTTTTTGCAGCTTAGATCATTTCTATGAGGTGTCCAGAACAACATACTAAAAGTCCTAAGAAATCCTAGTTGAGGAAATATGTTTAATTCTCATCAATCCAAGATGTGTGCCAGTAAGGCCAGACAACAATACACCACAATGGGGCTATTTTTTTCCTTTACTCCTATCAAAATAAAACTTTATACAATGAAAGTATCCATGAAAAGTAACATTTTTTGTATTACAAGTTTCTTTGAAAATGAATTTGAATATGCAAATGAGTAGGGGTGTCACGATACACTCAGTTCACGATACGATATGTATCACGATACTGGGTTCACGATAACGATACGATACGATTTTAACAATATTTTTTTAAACTTGAATAATGACAATATATGACTGGAAAAGTAGTATTTTATTTGAAATGCACAAATACAAAACATGCTGTTGTGGGAAATTGTTATTACAATAACAACTAGAAAAAACATGAGATTGGAGATAAGGCTTATCTTGAAATAGAATGAGTTACACCGTCACTTAGATTTACTTTGAACTAAAAGGTTTCTCAGCAGTATAAATTCTCATTATGCATCTTCAGTTTTTCTTCAAACTCAAACAACAAGACTTTTCTTAGTCTATTTTTTATGCATCTTCAGTTTTTCCTGTCAAGTAAACAGTTTTGCCAGAAACTCAATTGAATGGTTTCTCTCCTGTATAACTTCTCATGTGTCTCTTCAGAGACTTGTTCAACTGAACTACTTTCCACACATTGAACTTCAACAAACAAAGACGTTTCTTTGTCTATTTTTGAAAAAAAAAAAAAAAAAAAAAAAAAATGTTTTTTTTTGTTTTTTTTTTCACGATATGAGATTTCATCTCAACGATACATATCGTGACGTTTTACTATCGCGAAATTTCGTGGGATGATATATTGTGACACCCCTACAAATGAGCTATACACTAATCGAATATACATGTAGGCTACCCAAAATATACCCGCATAGGAGTAAAGGAAAAAATGAAGCCTATCACAATCAAACCTCACACAGTGAAAGTATACATGAAAAGGAACTTTTTTGTTTTACAAGTTTCTTGGAAAAATCTATTTTAAATATGCAAATGAGCTCAACACTAGGCCTAATTGACTTGTCCAATAAGCCATAAAGTCACAAGTAAAACAGGGGCCAAATAACTAACACATTCAAACACGATTTCAGACGGACAAGCCCGTCTTTATTGTCACACGATTACAATCAACACATGCACGGAGGGCCACAACACACACATGCTGACGGTGGCCGGTGAAATTTGTCCTCTGCATTTAACCCATTTGTCCTTTCCTCCGGGGGGCAGGCCAGGAGCAGTGGTCGCTTTTCTCGTACAGCGCCCGGGGACCAACTTCGGATGTTGTCGTCACTGGTCGGATGACGATCTGATCTTCTGCATGTTTTTAATGGGGGGGGGGGGGGGTTATATACGGAGGAACCCCCCTGGGGGAGCATGGGGAGAACATGCAAACTCCACACAGACAGAAAGGCTCTTACGACGAGATACCCCACCTGGGCAGTAGGCACTGAAGATATAGGGGGGAACACAACCACAGCGCCCACAGTGTCCCAGGCGAGAATCGAACTCAGGACCTTCTGACTGCGAGGCGACAGGTCTACCACTGAGCCCTTGTCTATTCAGTAAGTTAACCTATGCATAAACAAGATAAATTTGAAGTCACTTGCCACACTTACCTGGGTCACTTGCCACAAAAAGACTTATATATATATATATATTTCCCCCCCCGATTTTTTATCCTATTTTGTCCCCCATTAGTGCACATTTGATTTCTCAATCCTGGTTGCTACTCCATCCTCTGCCGATCTGGGGAGAGCCGAGACTGGCTCCATGCTTCCTCCGAGACATGGGCAGTCAGTCAGCCGCTTATTTTCACCTGACAGAGGAAGCTTCACCGGTAGGACATAGCACGTGGGAGGTTCACACTATTCCAACCAGTTCCCCTCCCTCTGAACAGGCGCCCTTAACGACCAGAGGAGGAACCACACTAGCAACCAGGATATTGCATGTTTTTGTGAAGGGGGTTCCTATATGAAGGAAACCCCCGGGAGGCACGGGGAGAACATGCAAACTCCACACAGAAAGGCCCTTTTGCCGACCCCACCCGGGCGGTGGGCACTCGAGGACATGCGGACGGGCACGCATTCCTTCAGCGTTCACCTCGTCCCCAGGTGGGAATCGAACCCACGACCTTCGAGCTGTGAGGCGATAGTGCTTACCACTGCAACACCGTCCACCGTACCTCCCCAAAAAAAGCTGTTGCTAGCTTCTCATAACACTGCAAAGCTACTTTACAAACGGTGGAAGTCTGATGTGTGGCCCGCCTGGTCTGAAATGCTTGCTTACTACAAAAAGATAAGCAGTTTTGGTGTCTGGCAAAATTATTTAAAGAGCTGGAATGTCTGGAAAGTGTGTCTATCTGGTTTTTCATCTGTCTTCTGTGTGAGAGTGAATCATTTAGTTGGTAAGAATGACTTCTGCCTGTTATCTCGTAATCTTACCAACAATACCAATTATTTGTAAATCTACCAGCCCAAAATGTAATCTCACCACGTTACTAATGACTAAGATGGCTATTCTGACTTTCTGTCATGTCATTAGGTTAGGCTTGTTCGCAAATAAAAAATAATAATTTAGAAAGCAACTGGAGGCAAGATTGTGCAATCAATTCTTAAGGTCAATATAAGTCTTTTTGTGGCAAGTGACCCAGGTAAGTGTGGCAAGTGACTTCAAATTTATCTTGTTTATGCATAGGTTAACTTACTGAATAGACATGAATGTGTTAGTTATTTGGCCCCTGTTTTACTTGTGACTTTATGGCTTATTGGACAAGTCAATTAGGCCTAGTGTTGAGCTCATTTGCATATTTAAAATAGATTTTTCCAAGAAACTTGTAAAACAAAAAAGTTCCTTTTCATGTATACTTTCACTGTGTGAGGTTTGATTGTGATAGGCTTCATTTTTTCCTTTACTCCTATGCGGGTATATTTTGGGTAGCCTATATTCGATTAGTGTATTGCTCATTTGCATATTCAAATTCATTTTCAAAGAAACTTGCAATACAAAATTTTTTACTTTTCATGGATACTTTCATTGTATAAAGTTTTATTTTGATAGGAGTAAAGGAAAAAAATAGCCCCATTGGGGTGTATTGTTGTCTGGCCTTACTGGCACACATCTTGGATTGATGAGAATTAAACATATTTCCTCAACTAGGATTTCTAAGGACTTTTAGTATGTTGTTCTGGACACCTCATAGAAATGATCTAAGCTGCAAAAAATTATTTTACAATTAGTTTGTTTTTTGGTTCCAAAATGAGTTACTTTGCCTGGACTATTAGGGACAAAGTGCAACACAGATTACAAAGATATTCAATGAATTCACTGTTGTACAGTGTAGCTTCACCAAAATCATGTCACACAGCAATGGCCTCCTGCTGGTTATACTACACCACTACGTTTGAAGAAATATGATATTGCATAATTCTGGTGAATTTCTATTGGGAAAATCATTCAATAACTTCGCTCTCATACAGTGTAGTGTCACCAAAATCATCTCACACGTCAATTGCCTCCTGCTGGTTATACTACACCACTAAGTTTGGAAAAATATGATTTTGCATAATTTTGGTGAATTCTTATTGGGGAAATCATATGTTGCTACAGTGCTTGTATTCATAAAATATTGCATTGTGTTGTCATCAACTGTTATTGCCAACAAGCCTGGCTAGAGCTGACCCTGTCTGCTTTTTGGGTGTAACGTCATTCAACTGAGAAATTCCTAGATCAACTGGAACAGTGGCGTGCCTGACCAAGTTGGTGCCCTAGGCAAGATTTTTTCTGGTGCCCCCCCCCCCCCCCAAAGAAAATATAATAAAAATTATATCGCAGCTAATTCCACCACAAATACTTATACAGTCACACAAACTGACGTCATGTCACTGCTAAAACTACACAAACTGACGTCATGTCACTGCTAAAACTACACAAACTGACGTCATGTCACTGCTAAAACTGCTGCCTGCAGTGCAGGCTCAGAATCGCCCTTCCCCCACTCTGGGAAAAAGCTCCGAGCAGGTAGAAGGGGCCGCGGCCGCGCAGGAGGTGGGGTGATATGGATTAGGGACCATGGTGAAAGTGCTGCAGCCCAGGCAGCCAGAAAGCCAGAATTAGAAAAAGTATTTCACTATTATTTAAAGACTTAAGACGTTGTTGTGCTTATTTTTTGTCTACTATTGCAAAATAATAGTAGGCCTATTATCATGAAAAAGTATTTGTAAAAAAAAAAAAAAAAAAAAAAAATGATGCAATTCCAAGACGGTTTAGAGACCCCAGTATGCAGAAATATTAAAATAGAATAGGCGAAGAATATAATTTATACTGCATGCAAAAAAACTGCATGCTTTTTGCCAAAAGCTGCGTGTGATTAGCATAAAGTGGGGATATCTGTAAATGGGAGACTTGTGGGTACCCATTAGTCTCTTAAAACAGACTGTATCATCTACATCCGGCGAATGCAGCTATATACAGTCTGTACGTTACACCCCCAGAACATGCACAAGGAAGTTGGGAAAAAAACCTTCAGACTGGAAGGAAGTTCTACGGAATCCGACCAATCACGACACCGAATGCGGCATATTGGATTCTGATTGGACTAATGAGCGGAAGACCCGCCTTTCTGCCGGCATATTGGATTCTGATTGGACTAATGAGCGGAAGACCCGCCTTTCTGCTTCCCATTCCGGTTGGTGCATGATTCTCCCCCACGAAGTACAGACGGTATGGCGGAAGCATTTGAAAATTGCGGAAGCCAACTCGTCTGTTCTAAGAGACTAGGTACCCATGGAACATTCTCATTCAGATATCTTGAGGTGAGAGGTCAAAGCGACGTTTCCCTTGCCAAAATCTTGACTAACTTTGGAGCACGATTTAGCCCCCTTCCCGACAAGGTAGCATGACAGGGTACCAATGGATGCCTTATTCAGTGATTCCCAAACTAGTGGGCTGTGGAGGTACTGCAGGTGGGCCGCAAGTGGTCTGCCAACACCTGATTTTCACGGGCAATCAAATGGCTGTAGCAGGGTCATTTTTAAAGCTACAGTGAAGATCCTGTTATCAGAAGAAACTAGAAGACCTAAGGCATCCATTGGTCCATAACATGCTTGGTACCAATGGTAGGTCAAACTTGACCTCTCAGCTCAGTTTGTCTGAATGAAAATTGGTTCAATGGGTACCCACAAGTCTGCCCTTTACAGATAACGAGCATTTTTCACAGCCTAAATAGCATTAATAGCTTGTGGATTGATTTCTTCTGTTGTTGCTCATCACATTTTGTTTCAACAAATGTGTTATGCATGCAAATATGTTTGATGAGTAAGGGAGACAAAATGTTTGGCAATCTGGCTTTTGGGTATTTTGCCTCAATTTTTGTATGTGGATGGATTATTAATTTCCCTTATGATCAAGCTCACATGCTCTGTTAATGAAATAAAAATATATAGGGAAATACATCTTCTTAGTCGTGTGTGCTGATCAGAGTTGTGATTAAAGGGTTGGGTGGGCCCCGGGAAAGATTTTCAGATTTCAAAGTGGGCCGTGGCATTCTTAAGTTTGAGAATCCCTGCCTTAGGTCTTTTAGTTTCATATGATACCAGTTTTCTTACACTATCTATAAAAGTGAACCTGCTACACCCTCTGAAAGACAGTAATGTCGGCTGACATCGACGATTTTTGCTGTTAACATTGTTGTCCCTATGGAAATTTCACCATTGCTCTTGGTTAAAACCAAGTGGTGAATTCAGGGGAAAACAAGACACAAGTCCACATCACACACTTAAAAAAATAAAACACTTACAGATGACTTTGAGTTCAATCTGTCTGTCCACGTTGACGTTGTTGATCTGTGCTGTGTAGAATCCACTCTCTCCTCTGGTCAATCCTCTGATCATCATCTCTCCAGTTGAAGTGTTCAGGTCACCACGATCTTCAAATATGCAATAACATAGTTAGGGGTAGCTAGCTATTTCTGTATTTTTCAACCTGCATCATACATCCTTTTTCATATTTGTTTATGTATAACTAAGTCATGTGAGCAGACATTTTTGAAATTGGTGCAGTATTGACCTAGATCGCTTTTCCCACAAGATAATATTCACAAAAAATGAGTAGTACTTTCATGACTTTTGAAGTATTTTCTTAAAAAATGCATTTATGCATCAAAGGTGATAAAAGTGGTCCTTATTTGTAAAGATTATCTTGCTGAATACAAACTTCACTGTTTCATACACTTTTCTTAACCACAGATGTGAAGTTCACACCATACGCCAAATCAATGCTCAACCTACACTGAACCCACAAGTTTAATTTAGAAAAACAGGCGAAGCCGTTCACATCAGCTGCGTGTGTGCCTTGCTCAAGCCTTGCTCATGCAATCGTTCAGAATTCAGTCCTATTTTCCAAGCGTAATTGGCCGTTCACACTATACGCCGAAGCAACGCTCAACCTAAGCTCAATCTACGCTGAACCCACAAGTTTCATTTAGGCGTCCTTGTTAACAGGTGAAGCTGTTCACACCACCCGAGCACGCGCCACGCTTGGAAAATAGGACTGAATCCTGAACAATCGCGTGAGCAAGGCGTGAGCAACACTTGAGCATGCCATGAGTGTGACATGCGTGTGGCTGGTGTGAACGGCTTTGCCTGTTAACAAGGACGCCTAAATGAAACTTGTGGGTACAGCGTAGGTTGAGCGTAGGTTGAGCTTAGGTTGCTTCGGCGTATAGTGTGAATGGCCACTAATGCGTGAAGCTTGAAGCTGCCATTGTCACAACTCCACCTGTGACTCTGCCTGTGACGCCACCAGTGGGAGGCTCCAGAGGCTCCACACACCTGGCCAGCATCAGGGTGCAATCAGCACCAATCAGCACGGCCCTACAAATACTGCCTCAGCCTGTCAGTCCAGGCTGGAACATTGCCATTCACGGTTTGTACCCAGCCAGTGGAGCATCGCTACGAGTTCTGAACATTCATTTGTACTTTGACAATCTAGCCATTTGCCCACCTGATTTGCCTGTTTGCCTGATCCATCTGTCCTCTGTGTTCCAGGATCCTCTGCCTGCTTACCTGTTCCTCCACCGAGCACACGGAGTGCCCCTCCTTGATCTATCAATAAAAACCCTGTTCACTTTTGACACTTAACTGGTTGTCTGTCTGCTTTTGGGTTTTTCCGGCTGAAGGCCTGACAGCCATGCATGAAGTAAATGGAGGGGGCCGGTGGAGCAGCTCCGAGCCCGGCACTGAGGAAAGGAGAGTGTCTGGTGTGAACGGAGGCGTGAGCTCACGTTCAGCGTGAGTCAAGCATCAACAAAGGTTTAGACTAATTTCAATCATGAAGGTTACCTCTGCAGCCAATGCCCTGCTCATCCGCCTCACACCATACTTTGTTATTCATGCCCCCTTTCATTCATAGCCTACTTTTCCCATCCATTCACAGTCACCCATGCCTCCCCCCTCTAGTAATAGCCAATCAGCTCAAGCCAATCCCTTTCCCTCACTTTTCTGCTGAGCCAATCACGGTTGAGTGTAGGAGGAGTGACTAGGCCCTAGCCACTTCTCCTACCCACCCCTCGAATCAAAGCTCTCTACAACTTTCCTATACCTAGCTATGGCCCCTTTTACCTACCCCCCCCCCCCCCCCCTTCCTTGATGGAACGGATGGACGTGAGGTCACAGTGACCTTGAACTTTGACCACCAAAATCCACTCAGTTCCTCCTTGATTCCAAGAGGATGTTTGAGCCAAATTGGAAGAAATTCCATCAAGGCGTTCCTGAGATATCGCATTAACGAGCCAGGAACGGATGTACATACAGACAGACGTACGTACAACCTGAAAACATCATGCATCCGGCCATGGCCATCACCGGCGCAGGCATAAAAACCACAGCACCATTCAGCATACATCTGAGAGAACAACTTGTCCCTCCCTCCCCCTGTTAAATCTGAGCTTAAAATCACCCTGTGTCTCAGTTTACCTTTGAATTGACGGTAGGAATCTATCGTCTGATTCGGCCCATTCCACTGCATGGCGAGGTCACGTCCATGGTGCCACTCTACGGCAGTAATGGAGCCAATCACAGAGGACAAGTCTGGCTTGAGGACAACACTGCCCCCTAGTTTCCCATAGAGTGTTTTTTCTGCAAAGACAAAAAGAATGTAAGCTGTGACATTTTAAATGTGAGCGTGTGTTTTGGCAGTGTCAGGGGGGGCGGAGCAGCAACGCTTCAACTAAACATCCAGCCTGCTTTGAGACTTAAAGGCATGCCTTAACATTGTTACTGTATTCTGATATTTGTCTCCATTGGCCTGTTGTGACATAAACGGAGGAACAGTTCCATCAGTTGTCCTTTAGTGATCCTAAAATGGCTTGTTACTGTAGCATGACCATTGTTCCTCCTTGATACTGAAACACTGTCTTATTCAGGGTTTTTCGAATATGTATATATTCTATTTTTCTTTGTTTCTGAAATGGCTTTTATTTTATTATTTTTGCTTTCATATTCGAAATAAACACTTCAATCAATCAATCAATCAATCAATCAGGGTTAAAGTTGAGCTGAACCCAAAAATGACTTTTCTTTTATTTTAGTTCAAATACCTGGGTATTCAGTGCACCTATTTAATAATGTATTCAAAAGAAAATCACAAAAATCTAATTTCTTTCGTTTTTCACACTTTTTCACATCAAAAGTTCATTTTTCAAGATTTCATTCATAACAGTAATGTACAGTTTGCTGACGTCACCTAGTACTATCAAATTTCTACCCCATTTCAACCAATCATATCACAACATGGCAGCTGTCAATCAAATCTTCATTTCAGGATCATTTTCTCTTCCAAATGAAGGAGAAAATGACACCTAGTGCCTGTCATCTGGCAGAATTTCTATCCCATAAACTAACTACTAACTTGGCCAATTGTATGTAACATACAAAATAAAGCAAACGGTAATGTCTAAGAATGCAAAGAAATGTAACTGGCTCGTTAAGGCCAAAGCCCAATCCAGTCCCCAGAATTGTCAAATAAAATCATCGACTTGCTACTATGACCCGACTCTCAACCCGTCATCTCAGACAAGTTATATTTTCAGTCTGAAACAGACTCCGACCCACACGCCACTTGACACTTGGTTGGGTTAATTTCGACTTTAAAACCTTATTTTTACCTAGTGACATTAAACAGGGTGACTTGCATTGGAAAAGCGAACTCATCTAAACTCACAGGAGATATTCCAAGGTATTCTAATAACAATTTTTTCTTAAAACGTTTTGAGGTGTCTACTCTTTTCTGTTCTGTTCCATTGCATTATGCTCAAATGTTTTCCATTTTATTCTATTTTCCAGTGAGTTATTGTCCTTTACAGTGTTTGACTATTGAATGAAGTCGTGCTGTAGACCACTTCATCTCTGCTCTGAGCCCTCCAACAGTTAAGTAGGCTACCTGCTGCTTTAGTGCCTGTAGGACTTCTGGCTGCAGCAGCAACAGGGAAATGGACAATTATTAGGCTACACTGCCACACTATATATTGCATTCATGGGGGGGACAGCATTTTTTTTTAACTAATGACTTCCTCTCTCATAATTCTGAGATAATAAATACTAAAAAAAAAAAAAAACTAAATAATGAGGATGTGTGCCTGTCGAGGTAGCCTGGGTAACCCAGCCCCCACGTGACCTGCTCTCAGACAGACCCTGCTCACTAGTGACTGAGAGCAGGTCTGAGAGCAGGTCACGTGGCAGCTGGGTTTACCCAGGCTACTGTCGAGGTACAATTTCATGTGCACACTGGTGGTCTATGAGTGTGAGTGTCACTTTAACAGCATGCATGATTTTAGTTCAACTGTGTGAGAAGTGCCTGACTGTGTCTTGAGTCACATGGACCCAGCTTGAACACATTTAATATGCAGAACCTGGAACAGCCTCAAATATGACTATCCTTTTGGAACATTATTTGGTTGCAGTAACAGATTAAGTCACTGGGTGGCGGCAGTGCTCCTTGTTTATACTGAGAGCAAGTTACAGCAACAGGTTGAGCCACTCTCAGTTTGTCTCTTGACAAGCAGCTCTTCTCTTCAGTAACAACTTGGTACGTGTTAAACTACATCCATACATGTATTTAGAGAGATTGTGGTACAGTAGAGACCAGGCACTACTGTATATGTGTGGTGGCCTGCAGAAACCCTTCACATGTCGCTGCTACACATTGTTAGTAATGAACCAAAAAAAACACATTGAAAATGAGTTTTGCAGGTATTTTGAGATTTTGAGTGATTTGGTTACTTTCATCTGCGTAGTTAGTTTATCATGGTGAATAATTATTTTCATAAAACAAAAGGGAAAGTATTTATTGTTATGGTTTTGGTGGAATGCCACTAGAAAATACAATGTTGTGGAATGTTTAAAGCCATTGTTCTAAACCTAAACCTAACCTCTCCCACCCCCCACGCCTAAACCTAACCTTGCCCAGACCCGAACCCTAACCTCTCCCACCCCCCACGCCTAAACGTAACCTCTCATGCCTAAACCTAACCTCCCCCAAACCCTAACCCTAACTTCTCCCACCCCCCACGCCTAAACCTAACGTCGGCATTGCAGGCTGTCACTGTGGGTGGTCGGTATAGACACCAGGTTAAAATGCTCATAACTTTTGATCTGAGAGAGCTATCACGGTCGTTCCAAAAGTTATATATATATAGGGGAGAGTTCCTGATTTATGGAAATGTCAAAAGATGAAAATGTCAAATTCCCACCATGTGAAGGGTTTTTGCAGGTCACCACACATATTGGCTCAACTGATCCTGGAGAAATAACACAATGTCAAGGCCTCAACCCTGAAGTCCTGAGGTGGCAGCACAACATCTATAAACTATGACAATATGACTCAAGTCTCTAGTATCTGCAAATGTCTCAAACCAAACCAGAAATAAAACGTTATCAAATTAAATAGCCTGTCATGTTGGTCTTTACTGAAATCATCCCCACCACCAAGATTACCAAGATCATTATGTCAGAATTATGAGATAATTATTTCAGAATTATAATTCATTTGCAGAATTATGAGATAATTGTCATAATTCTGAAATAATATTTTTAGAATCATGAGATCTATTCGCAGGAGTCATTAATGGAAAAAAAGCTTGAAAACAGCAGATTTATTACCCAGTTAATTCAATACGCTTCTGTTTAGTTTATACCCTTTATGTAAAATAAATAAATATTATAAATACAATCCTGTAAAATGAATCCAAACTCACGGGACTTTGCGCTCTCTGCAGGCAGCAGGCAGGCCCACATCAACCAAAACAGAATGACAGAAGGCGACATCCTCTTCTCTGTAACTTAAAGTATATTACAGTATCAGTACTGTATATAACAGTATATATTACAGTACATTACAGTATATTAGTACTGTATATAACAGTATATATTACAGTATATTAGTACTGTAAATGACTGTATATGTTACAGTATATCAGCACTGCATATAACAGTATATATTACAGTATATCATCACTGCATATAACCGTATATATTACAGTATATCAGTACTGTATATATTACAGTATTACAGTATATCAGTACTGCATACAACAGTATATATTGCAGTATATTACAGTATATCAGTACTGCATATACTGTAACAGTATATATTACAGTATATCAGTAGTGTATGTACTGTAACAGTATGTCAGTAACTGTATATATGACAGAAATGGAGGAAACACATGAAGTATTTAAAAGTTTAAGGATTATAAGCCATCCCTTCAGGACCTGCACAGCACACTGCAGGATGTTGAAGCGATCTTAGAAAATCATGGCTGACTCCTCCCACCCAGGACATAAACTCTTTGAGGCCCTCCCCCATGGCAGGAGGCTGAGGAGACCAGAAGCTGCCGTCACAGGGACAGCTTCTTCATTATGTTACTTTAAAATACTGCACTTTACATTTTAGTGATTGTTTTTTTAATTATATAGCTTTGTCTTCTCCTTTGATGCATACTTGGTCTAAGTAATCTGATTACTTACTGTGGCTATTAAAGTGAATCTTGAATCTTGAAAACAGACAGAACACAAAGCTATGTTCTCACTTTCTCAGCACACACAAAAAAGAAACAGTTATTCGGTCTTCTCTTAAACTTTGCTATCAAATCTGGCGCCGTTTTAAATTTTCCTCTGCTTTGGGGCCATAACTCTCAATCACCTATCCCCCCTTCATCTTTAGACTCTACCTTTTCTTTGTGGAAATCTAAGGGAATCACCTCTTTTCATGATCTATACCAGGACAATATATTTTCTACTTTTTCATCCCTTTCAAGTACATATGATTTGGCATGCTCACATCTCTTCCGTTATCTTCAGATATGACACTGTGTAACCTCTCAGTTTCCTTATTTCCCTTCTATGCCAATTTTACTTCCATGGGAGGAATTATTTAAACTTTCACTCGATCAGAGATCACTTATATCTCAGATTTACTCCTTCATATGTCATTTAATAACAAATCTGTTTTGAAAGCTAATTCAGTGTGGCAAGAGGAAATGGGTCTTGAGTTCTCCAAAGATGTTCAGTGTGACAGGAGAGACCACATAACATTTAACTCGGACCAAAACGTAAAAAAATCCTAAAGAAACTTTTTTTTTTTTTTTGGTCAGAGTGAAATGTTCTATGGTCTCTCTCGATTCTAAATATAGCTGAACCGATTGGTTTGACGAAGTAAAACTATTTTTATAAGCATTTTACGAAATGTCCATGGGAAAAAAATGGCAGATGAAAATCTCTACAGTGTTGAAGCAGGAAGTAGGCGGTCACTTTGCCTCTCTACCGTGCAACCCTAATCTATTGATTTCACCACTTTTGCCTTCAAATAAAGTTACTCAGCAATCTATTTCATCAGTGGCCCTGAAGAGAAAGAAAATGGTTTTGTTCTAACTCTGGTAGGGGTACCTCACAATCTGAAGGCTCCTCCTGCATGCTATAGACTATTATTATATATCTCTATGTTTTAGAGGCTTGTAATTTTGGATTTTAAACTGTACTTTATTGGTTTACTCACATTCTGACTATGGGGCCCTATCGTCGCAAAAGCAGTAATTTAGACATAGGACATTTGGACATAGGCGTGCCACATGTCAAACCAGGCGTTTCGGTTCAAAAACTGTGTTGATAGATGGCATTATCCTATCGTCAGCAGTGCACAATTACTTTGCGCTAAGAGCTTTTGAAAGCACCTGTTATGTGCTAAATACCCCGCTGCGCTTGAGCGCACCATACTCTCCATGCTGCGCAGCACAGTGCAGAGTAAAATTCCTTTTGGATATTAGATAGAAGTGCCACGCCAGGACATCAAATTCTGCTGCTAAAATTAGCAGGTAATTCAGGGAGGCAATCAACTATAACTCACTGAGAAACTTTTATCACATCGTGTTATAAGTTCCATGCCATTTCCTAATCAATATTTCCTAATCAATAAGCTATAAGCTATAATTGCATACACATAATTAATGCTATAAGTGATGACATGACATACACATTATGACATGACATCTGACATATAGATTCACCCATGACATCTCACACAGCCCCATAGAGAGAACTTCTCCTCTTTGCTGAAACCTTGGGCAGTGCATCGTGTCCAATAACAACGGATAACAGTTTCCCTGTAGACTCAAGTGGACGCACACACATTTCCAAGTCAAGTCATCAACCCCTCCTCTCTGCTCCTCTTCTACAGTATAAAGCGTATGTCAAATTGTCACATCGGGGCTGAATATTTGACTCTGTATGACATATCAGAATTGTGTACATTGAGGTTCAGCCCTCTGTCAATATACATGTATTGCAGAGAATGTAAGCTATTAAATATACTTTTGTGTTAAACAGTCCTGGACTCAAGGCTCAATTCATTTGGTATTAGATAAGCTGTGATGTACATTACATATACATTTTAGCGGAAATAATAGATTTTATTCTCTATCAATTGGCGTGTCACGAACAGGATATCTACGAGAGCGGGTAAGTCTGAATTAATTTCATAATTCATTACTGAAGCTGTCGTCTGATATCTAAAATAATCTGAAATGTTTGCATGTTGTGGGTGTGTCAAAATGACATTGTATATAACTGTAAATATGTATATTAACCTAAGTTAGTATTTTGTGGGCTTCTTGAGACAAAGGAGGGACGCCCCAATGTAAATAATACAGATGACCTCAGGACCATACAAACTCTCTTGACCGGCTGTATTTTGCAGTGACCAGGATGGTCCAGTGTTAAGCTGCACAGCAAGAGAGCCTGAGAAGCGTTATCACATATTGCCTGGAAAGGCCATAAGGCTGCATTAGCAGCGACTATTATAGTCCAGTGGGAAACTGCGGTGATTCTAGGCATATGCTTGATACGGTCTTTAAGAACCACACGACATACTAAATAAAACCAAAAGATCTCCCCATAACATACCACTCACTCGAGGGGTGTGTGTAGCCCCATGGCGCGCTGGCTAGGATCGGCCAGAGATATTGAGCACCGAGCGAGACTGGGAAGCAATCATAGTTGTCTAACCAATATGGTTGAGATGTTTTTGAAATACCTACAATGTGTAATAAGCATGTAACAAACAAACAAACAAAAATAAGCAGCTGTTTCACTGTAAAACAAAACAATTTCTTAAGAAGCCTATTTTAAAGGAGTTGAACAGGAGGTTTGCAGAAAGTGTATTTTAGCCAATCCCAAAATACAGAATCAATTGTCGATTGAACAAATTGATCTGTCACCAAGTTTGTAAATTCCAGATACCCCACACACGGACGGAACTGGTCAACAGGAGAACAACCGTCCCTCTGTCACCAGAGACCCCACATCGACTAAAAGGTAAAGTGTTGAAAATTACTTTACACACACGGACACTATCAGAGATCACAAGTAAGTGATAAACAAAATACGTAGTTCTCTCTCTTAGTTCTCTCTCTCTCTAAAATACAGGTTTATTACTTTAGGTCAGTTTACTTCCAGAGTTTTGCCTTCACCTGAGAGGTCAGTTTACCTCCAGAGTTTTGAGTTCACCTGAGATGTGTGTTTTACCTCCAGAGTTTTGAGTTGACCTGAGATGTGTGTTTACCTCCAGAGTTTTGAGTTCACCTGAGATGTGTGTTTTACCTCCAGAGTTTTGAGTTGACCTGAGATGTGTGTTTGCCTCCAGAGTTTTTCCTGAGAGGTCAGTTTACCTAATCAGTGATTTGCCTTCTGCCAAAGAGAGAGAGAAAGAGAGAGACGTAACAGAATTGATCAAAACAACGGCTCACCGAGTCGTGTGTAAACTAAAACAAATAGCCTACTGTAGATAAGCCTAGGCCTGCTCAGTTGTCTTTTCATACTGTAAGGAAGCCATCTGGTTCTGCTCTCTGAAAAAGCTATCATAATGGACGCTGAAGGGCTTTGTAGAAGGCCGGAGTGTGAAGGAGCCAGAGAGACAATTAGACAGCTTGAGATGGTTATCAGACAGTATGGAGATGAGCCCGTAAAATTTGACACAGGTACCGAACAAAGTGTTTTAAATATGGCCAAGCAGATACCTGTGAACATACAAACAGACCCAAATCATTTGCCACATCAGATGGTTCAGCATTCTATATCAGCTGACCACATGCCAGTACGCATAGACAATTCAGGAAGTTCCCCATATCAGTACACCATGCATGTGCCTCGAAACCACACTCGTTATAAAGGCTACGATAAATGCAACTACTGCGGAAAGAGAGGACATTACGTAAAAGATTGTAGATATAAAAAACGGGAGCAGCGAGTGGACAAACAGCCATCTTGTTGATTCAATTGGCCCAAGTAGCGATGGTCAATCTTCCCCTATAGCTGGCCCAATGTGATGGAACATAGCAGGCTGAAATAATTTGTTTATGTTCCCTTGGAACAGCCAGTCTTCCAACAAGGTTAAACTTAGCCAGAAACAATTGGATCCCCAAAACCTTTGAGCAAACAGTGAGCCAGCCACCGCATTTTTCTAGGTCAGAGAGATAAGCCCTGTATCACAGGTTCAAACCCCACAGTATTACACATTATGAAATTGAATGTCGAAACAAGCCCCAGGTTCAAACCCCACAGTATGTGATTGAATGAAATGTTTTGTTTGTTATGAATCAATAGAGTGAAGTAAGCTCTGCATTATTTAAAGTGCAGTAAGCAAATTTGAAAATCAATTAGAGTAAATAGACTGTTGATTATTATTTTGAAAATAAATCCTAATAGAATGTGTTGTGTAGGATGAAGACTTCCTGTGTACGATAATCTGAATCTGAAGTATTTTCTTAAACAGAAAAATGCACATTTATCAACCACCAATTGGGTGGATGAGAAATCAAATTAAGTGGGCATACCAACATTTAACTTTTGGTATGTTTTCAACACATAAGCAAAATTTACACTTATATTAAGTACGGTGAGATGTTTTCAAAAGTATCTATAGATAAGCCAATGGCCTCTGAGGACGAGATTACACTTGAGTTTGCGTTTAGAGTATTGTTGTTTTGCCTCAGTCTGGGGACTGACCCACCCCAATAAGCTAGCTCTTAAAGCAGTTTTTTTTGGGAATTCATCCAGCCCACTCAAGACAAGTCCACGAAATCTGTAAACTTGAAAGGCAGACTCAAGGAGCCATCTTGTTTATGAGGTTCATTGCAAACAAATTATAAAATAAACAATTGAATATGTACTCACAGAGTATCTTAAAACATTATCTGCCGTATGTACGTACTTGTTGTACTAATAACTTGTAATGAAGTTATTTTGTCTAAAATACAGGCACATTGTGAAATCTAATGTTTATAGTTACAGGTTGTACGTCACAGAAAACCTTCAACACCAGCATAAATCTGTACTTTGAGTACTTTGATCCACAGTTCAAGAGGTCTACTTGACCTAGTTTTTTGTAGAATAAAGAAAATTCTTTCTATTTTCAATATTAAATAAAATTAAGTGTTTTAAAGTATCATTTTAAGAATAATCAGTTATATGATACTGTGATTATGTTTTAATGAATATGATTAATCAATGTTATGAATGTTTTGCATTTTAGAAAGTTTTCAGTTCCTATTTCAAACAAACCAATATTAAAGTAAACTAGAAATAGAATTTTATTCTAATAAAATAGTTCCCAAAAAGAAATTAAACCACTGCATGGAGATGGGCTATTAAATAGTTTAATAACAACAATAACAACAGCACCAGGAACAAACAAATAAATGAATGAACTAGAGTCATCACATAAGATGAGAAATATTGTTGTTGTTGTGATTACTTTGAAAATATTGTTCCTGTTGTGAATACTTAACATGATTCCTTTTAGAGGAAGGTCCGAAGGACTCGAGCGTTGAATAAAGTGAAATTATACAAGTATATAAGAAGCTTATTTTACAATAGTGGAAAAGATTTAAGTGTGATTTGGAACACACTGAATATTAAGTTCAATGCATTATATTATTATTAATTAGACTGTTTGCATTGAACCATATAGAGTTAACATTAAGGCCCACTCCTATATATTATAGCAGCAGTGGTGATGTAATTTTGTCATTATATTACTAAAATCTGTTTTCTCTTTCCAATAGATAATGGAGATGCTGTGATATGAGCTGAGACTGCGCTGGACTGCATATTGATCAAAAATTCTGTGTTCTTTCAAGTGTTTAATGTTTCCTATGTTTTCAAAACCCTGCCCCCCCCCCTGGCCCACAATTAAGTATAGATACAAGCATTATATTGAATAGTGAACTTAAATTTTGTAATTATTATTGTTATAGTTGATGAACATAACAATTGGGTGGATTGTTGGAGAAAAATATAAGTTAACATGACATCTGACACATTAATCAATAAGCTATAGGCCTAATTATGCTATAAGTTCCATGCCATTTGACACATAGGGCTCTATTCTCCCACAGGCCATCGGCGCTATTACGGGCCTTAACCGCAAAAAAACGTGCCTTGCGCCTGTTTCGGCAAGATAGCAATAGGCTTTAGGCTGCCAAATGCGCTTTAGGCCGAATGGGCGTGGCGCAGTCCCAAAGTGGGCGTGTCGGCGCTAAATACCAGCCTAGTGATATCTTGGGACCCTTGCCTACATTTAGCGCTTTGCGCTTTTGAAAAGCAGGCCTATTCTTTGCCTTCACTGCTTCTTCTCTGTCACCCTTCTCTCTCTCTCTCTCTGAGTTCCCAGCATGCATTGTGTTTCTTCATTTCGCTACTAAATAGCCACCAAATGAGCCAAAATAGATATAAAAGGTAGTTCTAAATTAATGTGTAATGGTAACACAGCCTGCCATTGTCAACATTTCAATATTGGACCAAATAAAACATGAAATGAAAACACCACCCTATGTGAAACATATATGTCCTCCTGGGCATATATATACCCCTTGTCGAGTTAACGTGATTTAGAGAAGTAACAGCGGAACGCGCTTCGGAACGCGCTTCTAATGGCATCTGCTATACTGTGATGTTCCTCCAATAACTTGGCCCTATTTCACATTTAGTTTTACAATAAAAACACATTTATGCAATGACTTGACATAATGTAGGGTATATTTATGTGCATCATCCTTCCTGCAGCAGGCGAGAGAAAATGATATCTTTCTGGACAAACTTTCACCAATCTAATAGGCTATATTTTTCTAGCTGATGCATAGAACATTATTTTCACTTTGATCTTGCTATAGTGTAGCGTATTTACATGCTTGCAGTATTGAAACTGCAGTTAGATTGGTTTGAGAAGCATAATAATATGGAATAATAGCCTATAATGCAGACAGACAGGCTGGATGAAGGGAGGGGGGGGGGGGGGGGGGGGCAGAGCGTTTGGCTTTCGTCTGGTTTTGCGGGATCACTGGAATTGGAGCTAAAAAGGCAAGCGTGCGATTCGTTTATTGCACTTATCCAATGAGCATGACGGTGCATAATTTTACGCCTAAAAGGCGTGGTTGTAATGTTTTGGGCTGCATCTAGCGCCAGCACGACGATATCAAGTGCGCCTTTCCACGCCCACTGCTTTGATCTGCGCCTGCCGCTCGGCCTAGAAACTGCGCCGATGCAACGATAGGGACCATAGACTCACACTGACATTTCACCCATATAGAATAGCAGGGACTTCTCCTCTTTGCTGAGACCTTGGGCAGTGCATCGTGTCCAATAACAACGGATAACAGTTTCCCAGTGGACGCACACACATTTCAATGAGATCATCCCAAGGTTCCTCTCCCCTCCTCTCTCTGCTCCTCTTACAGTATAAAGCGTATGTCAAATTGTGACATCGCGGCTGAATAATTGACTCTGTATGACATATCAGAATGTGTACATTGAGATTCATGCCCTCTGTCAATATGCATATTGCAGAGAATGTAAGCTATTAAATATACTTTATGTTAAACAGTCCTGGACTCAAGGCTCAATTAATTTGGTATTAGATAAGCTGTGATAAACATTTACATATACATTTTAGCGGAAAGAATATATTTTATTCTCTATCACATCGCAAAGAGGGAAATTAATTGAGAAAACTTGTTGGACAATGGACATTAGCCTACTTGCTATTCACCGTCACCTATCCGATAACCTGGAGGGTCATTGGCACCACAGACGATCTGTCAACAAGCTCTCTCCATCTCTCTGTCCTCGGCATGAGTAAGTCCACTCTATTACGCATGGAGAGAATTACAGCATATTGCATGCCTCGTGCAAACACAGCGATTGCGAGACCGGAATGTGATTAGTTTGATTTATGTAACGCCCAGGCATTGCCTGGCCACACCTGTGAATAATTCTGGTGCTTAAGACCGCCCAAATGATGCAGATGATTTGGCACAGCTCTAATTTTGCGGCAGGTACCGCAAACGTTTCCGCATCCCTGCCGAGAATTACATCCCCACCATATTTCGGGGCTGTTTTAATTTAGAAAACAGGGAGGTCACGTCAACCCAGACAATTAAATCACTTTTAAACAGTTACATTTATGTTTAAATCATTACAACATGCTCCCGTGAGGTGGGGATGCGTTTTTGCTGATGGGGGGTGCAAAAAACTGTGTTTGGGGGTGCAAAACTCGGCATAACACCTGGACACTTGCGCAAGGAGGACTGCTATCGTTAAGGCACACAAACAGGTGCGCAAGCGTAAATAGCGGACATCGCCTGTACCAACATAGGGTCCCTGGTCTTTACCTACCCAAATGACCAGCAGAGTGAGCATTAACTTAACTTAACTAATAGGATATTCTGCCACCTATACCCCTCATTCAGAATGACCTAATTTGGCTGTTTCAGATAAGGGGTGTGTCTAAAGAAACCCTATTTGCAATACAACTGTATCAGATATCTCCATACACCCACTGGTTATTGTTCAATAGCATCATAGGCAGTTCAGTAACAATGTATTTCACAGGAATTCATGTTTTTCTGATAAAAAAGGGAAAAGTAAATTTGTCCTTTTTTCCTATCACCACAAAAATATACAATTTCCACCTAAACTAAAGCTAAGTTTGTAAGACTGTATTTCAATATTTGTTCAGGTAAATTACATTCTGACTCTTTGGTGATGTAAGGCAGACACACCTGATTCATACTTCAGCATATTTGATGAAGATAAGAGTGAGCATTCTCAAGTTATGGGCTTTTTTGTCACCTTTCCCCTATTCGGACTGGCCTAATTTGGTTGTTTTTCAGAGATTGGTGTAGTTCTAAAGAATTAAAAAAAAAAAAAAAAATGGCATCAAAGTAAAATTTAATTACAAACAGTAATGGGATATGGACAAAGCACTGTTGTGTTTTGTTCTAACTCGAAAACTAAAGCCTTCTTTGATGACTTGCTGCTAGACTATTAAGCTGAAACTAAGAGAGAGAGAGAGAGAGAGAGAGAGAGAGAGAGAGAGAGAGAGAGAGAGAGAGAGAGAGAGAGAGAGAGAGAGAGATAGGGGGGTAGGGGTGGACTAATTTGACACAGGAAATGTCTTTCTTCCTGTTTTAAACCTAGAGCTCTGAGCAGGTATTGCCTCAACTGCAGAGGAAGCAGAACACTAACACTACTCTCCTTCCTCAGTGCTGCCTGTCTGTTCGGATGGTGCGCTCACTTCCTCTTAAGGCAGGAAGTCAAGCCGCCTGCAAGCAGCCTGGGTTGAGTTCAGTCCCGACAACATAGCAAACCGTTTATTTAAACGGAAATGGCGGTGCTTTGAACACCCTGTTGTGTGACACAAGCATTAGCCGTCTGTTGGATCCACTGTGCACACTGCCTCTTTAAACAGGAAGGTTTATATACACATCACTGCTGCTGACTGGGTAACACCTCTGACACGGCCACCAAACAAGAGACAACATCCCTCAAAGCCTGTTTGGAGGAAACATGAGGTTCAACTCAGAAAATGTAGCATATGGTGCACACCATTTAGCAGATTGAACACGCCCCTGGTTATGTAACACCGCTGTCGGGCGGAAAGCTTGCAGCAAAAAAATAGCAATTTTTCCCAAGGAGGAAAGAACTGGTTTAAAGTACCTTAACTTTCACAGGTTATTTTTGGGTACCCACAAAATCCATTTATGAAAAAAGGAAGAAAAAAAGGCAGAATTTGGAGATAGGTTTCCGCCTGACAGCGAGTAAATACAATACAAATACAAGACATGAAGAGTTTGTTTCCGCAACATCACTAATGTTAAAGTAGATCTGCTGATAGAGTCAGGAAAGTAAAATAGAATGGAAACTGTGTAGAAACTGATAGCACAATACCTTTAGCTGGAGAAATTTATCTGTGAGACGACGAAGATACAAACAAATGAGGAAGAGAGAGAAGGAGGGGGAGTGTGCAGGCTAGAGGGAGGAGCAGGAGAGAGAGAGAGAGAGAGAGAGAGTTCAGTTGTGTCATGTTAATAGCCCTTTATCACACAAGCATGTCTCAAAGGGCTTTACATAGCATCATCACATTCATACAACATCATATATCTACACTCAACAATAGGTTACATACATCATATATCTACACTCAACATAGGTTACATACATCATATATCTACACTCAACAGGTTACATACATCCTATATCTACACTCAACATAGGTTACATACATCATATATCTACACTCAACAGGTTACATACATCATATATCTACACTCAACATAGGTTACATACATCATATATCTACACTCAACAGGTTACATACATCATATATCTACACTCAACAGGTTACATACATCCTATATCTACACTCAACATAGGTTACATACATTATATCTACACTCAACATAGGTTACATACATCTATCTATTCTACACTCAACAGGTTACATACATCATACATCTACACTCAGCATAGGTTGCATACAGTACATCATATATCTACACGCAACATAATAGGTTACATAGATCATATATCTACACTCAACATAGGTTGCATACAGTACATCATATATCTACACTCAACATAGGTTACATACATCATATTTCTACAATCAACATAGGTTACATACATCATATTTCTACAATCAACATAGGTTACATACATCATATATCTAGACAGAACATAGGTTACATACATCAGATACTACACATTTAACTAGAGTAGATTATACATTGCAATAACATCATATCTTTAGATTAGAGAGAGAGAGAGAGAGAGAGAGAGAGAGAGCGAGAGAAAGAGAGACGGACAGTGTTTGTAGGCAGCAACATGTAGGCTGTGAGCTAGGTTGTTGTGAAAGATTGTCTTTAATATCAGGTGAAACTGCCTAAGCGGCTGTGTCCATTATAGGAAATGTGTTTTTTAGATCAGAATGATTTGGAACCCATCTCCAAAGCGCATTTTTTTGTTTTGTTTTGTTTTTCCCCTGCCATCGCGCGCAGCACACGTCAGCACGTAACGGTCAGATGGACGCTAGCCAGCTAGTTTTGTCCATTGTTGTTGATCACACAGTAAACATGAAAGCCAGATTATTGGCAATTCTGGCAGCAGCGGAGTTTGAAGATCACTCTGCCAGGATAAGTGGTAGGAGGAGTGACAATGACGAGCAATGCACTTTTCCTCCAAATATTCAAGTTTTTTCAGCTTGAGACGCCCAGAGTGCTCTGCCCAAAAACACATAGCCGCCAAGAGCGCCAAGAGCGCTTAAACGCCAGGTGCGGTCCTTGGAAGAGCAGCGCTCCTAGCATGTCCTTACCATAGAGAATGAATTGCAGAAATGCGCTGGCTGCTCAAATACACGTTCCCTGTAGACACTGCACCTAAAGGGACTTTCCACTTCTGCCAAAGTATCTGATGCAGCCACACAGAGTATAGGGAGAGTTGGTTTGGCACGTCTGCTGCCATCATCTCCTTATGTATATTGAATACATTTGGGCTTTTTGTTAAATTCTGTGTGTGGGGTGTGTATTTTGAGTGAATTTTGTTATTTCAAGGGAAAAACAAATAACTGTCTATAATACACTGTGTAATCAATTCAATTCAAAAAACTTTATTAGTCCCGCAAGGGGCAATTTAAGGCATGAATACTGCAAACAAGCTGTACTTTGTACACATCCAAAAACAATACAAGAAACAAGACAATACATGACAATGATAAAGCAAAGATCCCTGATTACAATGTCTCAAACTCCACAAGAAATATAGGAGTCAGGTCAATATAAATTAATTTCAGGCAATACAATCTAAAGTGCATATTAGACTTGTTCAAAAGGTTAAAATCAAAAGGTCAATGTGCAGACTTAGTCTATATAAACTGACCATTTCTTGTACTGTGGCTGTTCACCAGTCAAATGGCCTCTGGAGCAAAACCAAACTTCCTTCTGTTTGTTTTGCAGGCAGGCTGTCTAAAGCGCTTTCCTGATGGCATTAAATCAAAACAGACATGAAGGACATGTGTGGAGTCATTATTATCTTGTGCGCTTTCTTGAGCACTTGTGCACTATTAAACTGTACTAGGGATCTTTGGCCTCTATCTTCCGACAGGCGCTATCCCTAAATAGCGCTTTGCGCACTGTTTGTGCATGCCTTAAGGCACGGAAGATAGCATTCCGCCTTGCGCCGTCCGCCAGGTGTTCTGCCGAGTTTTGCTCCCCCGCCGAGCAGCAAAAAAAAACATCCCCACCTCACGGGAGCTACTTGTAATGATTTATACAGAAATGTAACTGTTTCAAAGTGATATAATTGTCTGGTAGACGTGACCTCCCTGATTTCTAAGTTAAAACAGCCCCTAAATATGTTGGGGATGCCATTCTCGGCGGGCATGCGGAAACGTTCATGGCACCTGTCGCAAGCGCAAATTAGAGCCGTGCCAATTCTGCCAAAAATCATCTGCGCCCCAAGATGCCTGCGCAAACGGGATTTGGGTGGTCTTAACTACCAGAATTATTCACAGGCGTGGCCAGGCAAGGCTGGGCATTACGTCAATCAAAACCAATCAGATTCCCGTCTCGCAATGGTTGTTTGCGCGAGGTTGCCTCGCCGAGGCATGCAATATACTGTAATTCTCTCCATGCGTAATACAGTGTACTCACTCGTGCGAGGACAGAGGGAGCTGATTGACAGATCGTCTGTGGTGCCAATGACCCTTCGGGTTATGAAGGTAAATAGCCATTGTCCATTGCCCCACAAGTGTTCTCAATTCATTTCCCTCTTTGCGATGTGATAAAAGTCTATCAGTGAGTTATAGTTGATTGCCTCACTGAATTATCTGCTAACACCCAATTTTAGCAGAATAATTTGATGTCTTGGCGTGGCAAGGCTGTGCTTAATGACATATCGAAAAGGAATTCCACTTTCCACTCCGCAAATACCTCTCTGCGCTCGGAGCGCAGGCGTAATCTCCGTGCAGAGCGCCCAGCGCAGAGAGGTATTTGCGCAAGAGAGAAGAAAAGAGGTCCTTTTCAAAGCTCTTAGCGCGCTGCTGACGATAGGGTAACGCCATCTATCCCACATTTTAGCACTGAAACGCCTGCTTTGGCATGGGGCAGCCAATGCCCAGTACTACAATTATCACAGGCATGCGCTTGTGTCCTCCCCCAATTTGCATTGGCATCGCATTAAACGAGCGCAAACGCAAAATTAGGCTTTTGGGAAGATAGAGGCCTTTGTGTTTTGCTGATAATTTTAGAGCTAAATTGACAACACCTTGCAGTCTGTTCTTGTCTTTTTGACAGAGGGATGAGAACCAGCAGATACATGAAAATGTTAAAATACTTTCAATAAAAGAAGAATAAAACGTGGCCAGAATTCTCTCGTCAACTCCAAAGGAGTTTAGTTTACGAAGACAGTACAGACGCTGATGAGCCTTTTTTACAACAACATCTGTATTGTCACTGAATCTCAGTTTGTCATCAAACACAGTTCCCAAATATGTATAGTTCTGGACAATTTCCACATCAGCTCCGTGGATGGTTGTTGGAGCGATGTCTATGTGTTTTGGTGAGATGAGCATTTCTTTGGTTTTGGACACATTTAAGTCTAGAAAAGAGCGACCACACCAGTCTACAAAGTCTTGTATTATGGGTCCATGTGATTGGTCTGACTGACTGAGAAGAGATAAGATAACACTGTCGTCAGCAAATTTTATAATATGGTGATTTTTATATTTGCTAAGACAGTCGTTTGTGTATAAAATTAAAAGAAAGGAAGAAAGAACACAGCCCTGCGGTGACCCAGTGGAAATTAAAATCGATTTGGAGCTTTTTCCATTTATACTTACTGTCTGAGTTCTACTAGTAAGAAAACTAATAATCCATCTGATGAGTTGATGATCCAAGTGAAAAGAATTTATCAGTTTTTCTACTAATATGTGAGGTTGCATTGTATTAAAGGCTGATGAAAAATCAACAAAAAGTAATCTTGCATATGTGTTATTTTGTTCCAGGTGTTCGTGTACAGAATTCAAAATAAATAACTTGGCATCATCAACCAACCCGATCTCCAAAAAAATTGTAAAATAGCAACGTTTGTGGAGCAACGTTGCTATTTTACAATTTCGGCTCAGAAATTGTAAAATGGTAACGAATGTGTCTACAGCGGTGGGCGTGGTTTGGGCGTGGTTTACGGAGATTTTCTGTTTCTAACCCCTCCCCCTACCCTAACCCTAACCCTAAGATCTCAGAACGTTACCATTTTACAATTTTCGAGCCGAAATTGTAACATAGCAACGTTGCTCCAAAACGTTGCTATTATACAATTTTCTGTGAGACTGTGTTGCACCTCTCTCAGGCTTATATGCAAATTGCATGGGGTCAAGAGCTGATCTGGTTACATTAACAATTTCACTTTTGACAATCTTCTCCAGACTTTTCATTACCAATGATGTTAAGGCTATCCGCAGGTCATTAAGGATTTTAGGTCTGCTGATCTTTGGAATTGGAATAATGTTAGAGTTCTTCCAGAGATCAGGAACCACTATAGGTCCAAGGAGAGCTGGAATAGTCTTTGAAACACCTTGCTCAGCTCATCAGCACAGTGTTTCAGTGTCCTTCCACATATTCCATCTGGTCCTTTAGCTTTGTTTACCTTAGTCTGTTTAAAACATTTAGCTACTGACTGCGTGGAAACTTGCAGTGGATGCCCAGGTGAGAGTGTATCTGATAACTCCTTAAGTTGAGCACAAAAATCTTGAGAGTCAAAGCGAAGAACTTGTTTGCCTCGTCTGCCAGGGACTCCTGGCTACTATCTCCTATCACAATACACCGCAGCCGTGTCCACAGATTGACTCCAATTTAAAGTGCTATTTTTGGACCTCCAGCTTCTATTTTTTATTTTCTACAAGTGTGCATCATCATCATCATCATCATCATCATACATCAAATTGAGTAAGTGGGCTCTGTCTGTCTGCGATTTTGGTCATGATTTGGTCACGTTTTTGCTCCCACATTGTGAGCTTTGTGATGATTTTCGTCAGTAATGATGTCACTGATGATGTCACAATGTATAGGACATCATCAATTATGTCACTCGAGCACTGAATGATGTCATCAGCAATGGTCACTCGCGCAATTGTGATGTCACTGATTATGTCACAATGTCTACGACATCATCAGTGATGTCACTCGAGCAATTGTGATGTCATCATGTCTATAGAGCCGAGCAATCATGCCAACTGCCATAAAACACCACAGAGGAAGAAGAAGAGGCCATTGTTTAAGTTCGCCTCTGCATCCTGGTTGAGTGGAGCTTAGTGTTTAGAACCTGTTTGACCCGAAGGTCTAAATACCGTCCAGCCAGGAAACGAGGTTATCTCACAAAGTGAGAAATTCACATGGATGTGCATTGCTAAGAACGGGCGTCACCCCTGTTGGTGCAACCGACATTAAGTCCACTCTAAAGACCAGTCTTAACAAAGACCAACTTAGGAGTTAAGACCAGGCATACTGACATAGTAAAGAGCAGGTGATGCAACCCAGCCCAGGATTTGAGTTGACCCACTTAAAAATGTGCAGGGATACGTACGAATATAACTTTGTGACAGAACTTTGACTTCAGTGATTTTGTTTCACAAAGACCTTAATGGATCAGGTTGTTCACACTTGGTACGGCCAATCTGTATAGCTCCAGTTTAGCCGTCTGATCTATTCCACCCCCCCCCCCCCCCCCCCCCCCCCCTACCCCCTCTGCCGCACCCGTGCCGCACCCGTGCCGCACCCGTGTTTCACAGGAAAACATAATAACGGACACATCCTCAGGAGCAAGGCCTACTGGCTCCGCAACGGGCTATGGTGAAGGAGCTGTCCGAGGTGCTGAACTGGCCAGAGCACGCTTTAACCAGCCAGCCAGCAGGCCGTTGCTGTCCATGGTGTTGAACGAACATCCCACGTTCACAGCAGTAGAGGGAGAGAACAGCCTATGAAATTTACCATAATCCTTGCTGATTTACTGTGATTCTCTGCACCCTGCTGGCAGCTAATAATCATTTCTGCTTGCAGACCCCAAGATTCCATGCTGAAAGGCTCTTGTGGACTTTTCCTGTTTTTGCTCTGCCAAGAAACCTTAGTTTAGTTAGTCGGCCACCCGACACAGTATAGACTAGATCAGGGATGGGCAACTTCGATGATAGAGAGAGCCACAAAAAAAAAATCCTAGCTGAAGGCCAGATTGTGACCGTGCACTTCCACCAGTAGCCTACTGTAACGCCATCACTCCCAATTATATCTACTAATTTGATGAAAAGTACTGGTAATCAAAGTTTATTATACCAACATTTATATTTTTCATATTCAAACTTAATAATTATTCCATTCAGATGACACCGGAAACTTTGCTCTAGCTTTAAAATAGCCCGCTACAGCAATTTGATGGGGTACATCACCCAAATATGTGATATTAATCAGATTAGCAATGTTGCATGAGCAATGTGCATCCTGGATATAGTTTGTTACAATAGTGTTAGCTCAAATGCTAACATTAAACAGTATGTGGATGGACAATGCCAACGCCATTAGTTGTTCTGGGTTGTACAGTAAAATAAAAAGACAGATTTTGTTGGTCTAACCTAACCTAACCAAAAACATTCCCCCTAAAAAAGAAAAAAGAAAACAAAAGGAAATTGACAGATTTTTAGGTTTGTTTATTTATAGGCTACTTAATTTAGGCCTATATGTCATTATTTAGAGAGAGAGAGAGAGAGAGAGAGAGAGAGAGAGAGAGAGAGAGAGAGAGAGAGAGAGAGAGAGAGAGAGAGAGAGAGAGAGAGAGAGAGATCTAGGCCTACAGGCCAGTGATTCTCAACTTTTTTTTTTTATATCAAGGACCAATAATTTAGTCTGCATAGGCCCCTTTGATGAGATTTTGTCTCTCAAACCAAAATCTGAGAATATTTCTGGATATGATTTTGTCCAGAGTTCCATGACTGTATTGTAGCTAGAGATACTGTAACAGAGAAACTATGACAACAACCCCCCACCCCCACAGAAACAAATGTCACTCCAAGCTGAAACTTGCACTATACCCACTACAATAAACTAGACTACAGCACTGATTGTAGCCTAATTCTCGATTTTAACTCTTAACAACCTGGTAATAAGCACAGACTCCTCAACAAGAGTTAACAGTTATTACAGCAAAAATAATAATATATATATATGCAAAAATCTAAATAAATTCAACAGATGATATTCTCTCTCTCACTGCGTCTATCTCTATCTCTCTGTCTCTGCCTTGCAGGGCTCAGTACTTAGTTTCCTGTTGTGGTTTTGATGTGTGGTGTGTTCTTTCAGTGTCTCTGTGCCAGTTTAAACCAAGCAGTGTTCGTTACCACATAGAAGAAATGCAAGCTCAATACAAAATAAACTAGCCTGCTTGTCACAAGCTCTGCTACAAATTGACATTTTAGAGCCTGCACACTTACTCCAAGCCGTAGTTTACTGAGGACAACAGATAAATGGACAAGATAAAAAAGAGGTAGCTGTCCAGTGTGGTTGCAGGAAGTTCCCCAGGTGTTGAAAGCAGCAGAGACATCCGAGGCACTCTGAATTATATTAAAAATCCTTTATTCTTACAGGGATACCAACGCGTTTCGACTCAAAGAGTCTTCATCAGGGTAATGGGAACAATCACATACAGGTGCTGTATTTAAAGCCCACTGAGGGGTCATGTGGTGGACTCACATGGGAGTGATGTAACAACCCCTTTAAAGGAGACACCAGATGATATGATTTTACATAGAGTCAACATAGCGTCGCCTTGCTAAACTAATGGCCTAAGTCATATTTTCAAGTTTTTCAGGAGACACAAAAAACTGAACCAAATAGAGAGTATATGATATTCCTTAATCATTTCACACAAAAAGGTTATGACAATATATGACTATTAACATACAAATAACGCTGTATGTCAAATCATGTTGCATAAGTGGATTAAATGACTTAGGCCAATTTATGAACATGCCGTTGCATCTTAGGCAATTTTAAACCTGACTTAGGCAAAACACTGCACATCTTTTATTCCCACTTCTGTGACCACAAACAGTTTAAAACGCTAGTGGAGCACATAGATAGAGACTCAGGAGACAGAGGGCAGTTTGACTTTCATTTAATAAAGCAAACTCATCTTTACTGCGTCACTCTTAACAAATTGTAATTTAAACTTGAACTTAAATCCTTCTTAAATCAAACAATGTCAGTTAAATCAAACACTGAGGAGGCATGTGCCTCACTTCTTCCTCCAGCTCTTCTTTGCTGGGTCACTCTTAACAAATTGCAATTTAAACGTAAATCCTTCTTAAATCAAACAAATGTCAATTAAATCAAACACTGAGGAGGCATGTGCCTCTCCTCACTTCTTCCTCCAGCTCTTTGCTGGGTTTTAACTAACCCTTTAACATTTCAAACAATTTCACTGCTCACAAGTAATTTTTTGCAAGTCCAAGTCAAGTCTCAAGTCTTTGAGGGGCAAGTCCAAGTCAAGTCTTTGAGGGGAAAGTCCAAGTCAAGTTTTTGAGGGGAAAGTCCAAGTCAAGTCTCAAGTCCCTATGGATGAGCGTTCTATCCAGCTGCATGTACATGGTCCTTCGAGCCCAGATGGGCCTCAGCAAGTGGGAATGGACCAGAGGAACCAGCAGCCAGTAGGGGGAAGAAGGGCACCTCCATACCTTCAGTTGTGGGGATATCATCCACCATCGCACCCCCCTCCCCCACAACGATACCATCCCCATGTAGTTGGGCCTACACCTGACCTGAGCGGCAGCATGGTCAACCTGCACGAGACACCATGGACTATTTGAGACACCTCTTGAGGAGGCTTGATGCGGTAGAGGGATGCTTGTACTCAAGGAAAGCGCTCCCTGTGCCTCACCCAGCCCAGGCGCTCCCTGTGCCTCACCCAGTCCAGGCGCTCCCTGTGCCTCACCCAGTCCAGGCGCTCCCTGTGCCTCACCCAGTCCAGGCGTTCCCTGTGCCTCACCCAGTCCAGGCGCTCCCTGTGCCTCACCCAGTCCAGGCGCTCCCTGTGCCTCACCCAGTCCAGGCGCTCCCTGTGCCTCACCCAGCCCAGGCGCTCCCTGTGCCTCACCCAGTCCAGGCGCTCCCTGTGCCTCACCCAGTCCAGGCGCTCCCTGTGCCTCACCCAGCCCAGGCGCTCCCTGTGCCTCACCCAGTCCAGGCGCTCCCTGTGCCTCACCCAGTCCCGGTGCCCCCCGCACTGCCAGTTCCGATGCCCCCCGCACCGCCAGTCCCAGTGCCCCCGCACTGCCAGTCCCGGTGCCCCCCGCATCGCCAGCCCTGGTGGGCCCCCTGGCGCCAGTCCTGGTGCCCCCCGCACTGCCAGTCCTGGTGCCCCCCGCACTGCCAGTCCTGGTGCCCTCCGCATCGCCAGTCCCGGTGCTCCCCGCATCGCCAGTCCAGGTGCCCCCCGCACCGCCAGTCCCAGTGCCCCCCGCACTGCCAGTTCCGGTGCCCCCTGCACTGCCAGTTCCGGTGCCCCCCGCACCGCCAGTCCCGGTGGCCCCCCTGGCTCCAGTCCTAGTGCCCCCCGCACTGCCAGTCCCAGTGCCCCTCGCACTGCCAGTCCCGGTGCCCCCGCACCGTCAGTCCCGGTGGCCCCCCCAGCTACAGTCCCGGTGCCCCCCTGCAGCCCCTGCTCTGGTGGCCCCCGCACCTCCATCTGCTCCCTTGGCGCCCATCCCTCGGCGCCAATCTTCCGTGGCTCCCATCCCTCGGCGGCACCCTCCAGAACAGTCCAGCCGGAGTCGACAATATCCGGGCCGGCCCCCTGAGTATACCTGCCGGCGTCACCAGCATCCAGGTCGGCCTCCGGAAAGGTCCTGTCTGTGGCATCAGTGTCTGGGACATGATCCGGGGTTGCTCAACCTGTCTGCTCTGCCTCCTGGATGCCCTCCGGATGGCCCCTTCAGCCCTGCCGTCTTGGCTCTTTTTCCACCGGCCATGCAGCTTGCCCCATTTCACCCTGCTATGGGGCGGCCATGACAGCCGAACGGTTTGCCTCATTTACTCTCCTTACCTTCAATTCCTCTGCCTCTAGTCACTTTTCTTAGTATACATATTCACTAGTGAATATGGGGGCGGCTGTACAAAAGTGACTCTCGGACTCCAATTCCCATAACCCATCACTCCCTCACCTCCAGCCATTTTCCCTCCCCTAAGCACACCTGCACCTAATTCTGGACTGATCACCACACACCTGCACTTAAGAGGCTCTAAGAGCCTTCACACTCAGTGTGTGCTCCAGACAGCAGTGGAGGAGGCTGCTTTCGTTCTTCCCTATTGATTGCCATGTACAGATGCATTATTTGAAGCCTAAATCATCTGCTTGTATATCTGCATCTGCTTGTACATCTGCATCTGCCTGTACATCTGCCTGTACATCATCATCAAGGGATCTGCTTTAAATAAACACCCTTGGCATATGTTCCTCTGGTCCTCTTCATTCTAATCGGTGTCCCACTTGCTGAGGCTACACCCGTAACCAACCCACTAGCAGTTTGTACATACAAAGAGCTTAATTTATGTTGAAGTATTTCTTTTTCCTTGATGCAGATGCCATTTTAAAAGCTTGTAAAATGGCCTAAGTCGCATTGTCTTGTGACTTAGGCAAAAATAAAATGGCCTAAGTCACAGTTAGATTGATTTAGTCACACTATTGATTTAGGCCATTCGAATATTGAGGTAAAAACAGCATTTTCTTTTCAATTAGGATGTTGGCCGTTTTACCAGAGGTGGGGAGCATCCTGAAGAGCTGACTTAGGCAAAAATATCATTTTCGGAAAAAAGTGACTTAGGCCATTAGTTTAGCAAGGCGACGATAGGAGACAGAAAGAGATTTAATAAATATATATATATATGGAAAAGGTGTCTTTCCTAATTTAACAAGAAGGTCACATAACAAGGTCACACTTTTCATAATAAAAACAACAATGGCATTGAGTTACCAAAAAATTGCATGGATCAATGACAATGCAATGGATTGAGTCATGAATGTATGATTCCATTAATCAAAGAGAGGGCACAACATAGTTTAAATCACAGTAGAGTTAAGGCCTGTTTTAGCCACAGCACAATTAAGGCATCATAGTTTAAAGCACAGGACAGTTAAGGCAGAGAGAGTTGGAAAAGTAAATTAATAATAATAATAATAATATATACACATATATACACACACACACACACACACACACACACACACACACACACACACACACACACACACATATATATATATATATATTATTTTAGAGAAACGGTGAGAAATCTTTATCCTCATTCAGGCCAGGGAAGGTGGTGGCTCTGAGGGTATTTATCCAAAATGTCTCACGTTTGAGCAAGTGTTTCAGTCTGTCACCTCCTCTCACGTTTTTGGGGATGACCTCAAGGACCATGACCCTCAGAGTGTCAGGACTGGTGTGGCTTTGTAGTGTTGAGCCTCGGATGTCTCTCTCTGCTGCTTTCAACACCTGGGGAACTTCCTGCAACCACACTGGACAGCTACCTCTTTTTTATCTTGTATCTATATATGCCCCATCCTGGAAGAGCACCTGATTTTTTACTCTGCTAATCTATATTGATGTCTTCTTGACCCAATGCAGCACTCCCAATTGTATCTTTATAGATAAATGGACAACTTCGATCCTACATTGGATCTTCGTCAGGTCCAAGGCCGTAGTTTGGGTTCCGAAACTATAGGGAGTTCCAGATTGCGGCGCACGCCAAGGACTGCCAGTGCACGCCGCTGAGCAAAGGTAAAGGTAAAGTAAAGTCCCACTGATTGTCACACAATGTGTGAAATTTGTTCTCCGCATTTGACCCATCCCCTGGGGGAGAGGTGAGCAGCAGCAGCGCCGCGCTCGGGAATCATATGGTGATCTAACCCCCCAATTCCAACCCTTTGATGCTGAGTGCCAAGCAGGGAGGCAAATGGGTCCCATTTTTATAGTCTTTGGGCAGACACTCAGACCAAAAGGCCACTGAACAAGGCTTTTACAATAATTAATTATAACATAGCCTGGAAAGAGAAAATTGTTATTGTCAAAGTTCAAATTTCTTCCTATTAACATCTGCAGCAGGGGTTTACAGTTGGTATTGTTTATTTTTTGTGCGACATGAACCAAACCACTGCTCTAGTCCAAAACCATTTTTTGTCTTGATGCTTTCCTTTGATTTGCTGATTAAAAACTGTGGTCTTGTGCTTTATGAAAAACAACAACAACAGAACCTAATGTTTGTTTTGCCAATTCTATTTATTTGAGCTGGGTGTACATTGTTATATAACCAAACCATGGTGTGGTTTGAAGTAACACCATTAACAGCATTGGCCAATTAACAAGACAACAATAAAAACGGCATCCCTTAACGTCTCTGTTATCTGCTACACCCCCTTCCTCTCATAGCTCCGCCCCTCAGAAGGTTTGCCATTCCCAAATGCAGACGGACATTTTAAAACCCTTACTGGGCGGTGGTGTCTCCAGAGGGGGTGGGCCCCTGAGGAGGAGGCGTGTCCCATCTAAAGATGCAACATGCGCATCAAGCACATCAGTGGCCAGAGTGCACTGTACATGCGTGACCTCACGGAGACCTGCTGCGTGAGAGGGGAGGGGTCATACTTTTACACTATCTAAATGGTCACCCAATTTGGGGCCCTTTGTTTTGCCCCATCAAGAATTTGACAAGCTCATTAAAAAAATGCAGTCGTCCCTTTACACATATGCTCACTTTATGCTGATCCCATGCAGTTTATATTCAATTAGCTCTGCCCTTTAGGCTCTACTATATTGGATATATCCCCTCGGGACAGCGACAGACTGAAGACTTTTCATACTTTGATATCAGCAAACCCAGTGGCCACGCCCCCCTTGTCTGCTTGCCCCTTTAGGTCCACAAGCTGGGTATAACCCTGGGCGTGTACCACTGTTGGTCTCCTTTTTATAGTAAATTCCTTCACTATAATATGGATAGGTGTGCCCCGAGCCTGAAGGGCTCCGCTACAGCCAGAGTATACGTGTTCTGCGCTCTCTCCTCTTCCCCCTTCCCCTGCTCCCTCCCCACCTCCTCCCTTTCCCTGCTCTCTCCTCCTCAGTCAATGAGTGAGACAGAGAACGAGGACATTTGAACTCGGGTGGCACAGAGTAACCACTCAGACACTTGAAAACAGGGATCTCATCCTCTTTCAAGAGAACTGAAAACATTACCAACCTCATCAACCGCTAACCTGACACTGCCAGATGGTTTGTTTCACAGAACCATCCGGGAACTCGATCTTAGAAACCGGTTAAAATACTTGGCAGGTGATTGGATGAACCATCTGTCTATCATCGTCTATCATGCGGGCTAACTTCAACCACAATAGGACCATCTCCTCCTTTCTCAGACACTGATTGGTCCACACCACTATGGGAGTTGACTGAAGGCACATCAGGCAGCATGATGGATTTCTCGTGCGATAGTGATCTCGTTGTCATGACTACAGCTGCCTGCAAGGTTAACCAACTGCAGGAAAACCACAAGGTTTCATGTGTATAAGGAGATTAACATCTGCAAACCTGCAAAACTGCAAACTGCCATGCTGCTGTAGCTCAGGATGTAGAGCAGGTCGGCCACTAATCGCTTTGGATAAAATAGGTCGGTGGTTCGATTCTCGCCTCATCCAGTCTGCATGTCGAAGTGTCCTTGGGCAAGACACTGAACCCCAACTTGAGAGTCTCATCGTTATTTGTGCGTGTTCAGTGTTTACATAGTAATTATTAAAGAAATTATATGACTGTTTTAAAATGCATTGCGGCCTATGTGGCACAGCAAGCAACCTTTTGCCCAAGGGCCGTGGCACTGAAAGTGTTAATCTAACATGATGTCTGTAGTTCTTTATAGATCTAGCCTCTTAATTTTGGTCTCAAAGTGCACCAGATTGAAGCATTTTACTTTACAATGGACAAAAAAAAATATCCCCCACGCCACGCTAAAATGATCTCGGTATTCCTCAAACCCTGGCTACAGGCCTGATGACAGGCCACCAAAACGCTATCGACAAGAGAGCTACCTATGACTATGACTAGACTATGACTATACTCCTACTACTGTATACTATGACTCAAAAAGTCAACGTGTGATTCCAAGTAAAGAAAATGAACAGAAAACGATTTGCACACAATCAAAACCAAACCTGACTGTGACAGACTGTGAAAATGTGCTTTGAGGATGATGATTGATGATCATAACATTCTACATCCTAATTCCTGATAACTCCTAATCCTAATACATCAAAAATAGAGTAGGCCTACCGTAGGGATGATGTATTTTTCTAGGCTTAACCACACGCACGTGTCCAGAGGTAATGAAATGGTGATGGCCCGCTGTGCAGCGAGCTTGAGAAACGTCACTTAGGCGAGGGAGATAAAAGGACAGCCGCCACGGCCACATGCAAATGACGGTGGGCTGAAAAGTATACAGGCTATGTTTGACATCTCTGCATTCTGGATCAAAGTCAAGGCTAAATAGCATGATAACGCAAAAGCTCTGAAAACGTTGCTTCTATTTCCAACATCATCATTATCTCTCACTCCCACCGCAAGGAAAATACATGCTGTGTGTCTAATATCACACGACAAAGAGGTCAAGACCAAGACCATGCCCATTTTCAAACTGGCCAGCCCCCCGGCTGCAGCCAGTTTGTGGCAGTGGTTCCAGGGCAGCGGGGGCGGGTCTGTGACCCAGAGAAGATTCATCTGGAGCAGAGCTACAGGGAGAGCGGCGGGCGGGTCAGAGACAGCAGCAGCCACAGTGTGCGCATCAGCAATGTGTGAACGGCTGGACTGGTGGAGGTTAGATACATCCCAGGCAGCATTTCAGTGACAGCGACATGCAAGAGGTTCAACATCAACCCAAACGAACACAAGCATTTTCACAATATGATATTATGGCATGGTAAAAAATAATCATATTAAAACAGCTTTTGGGAATATCAGAAATAAATGTAAGTTCTGACTCCACAAAAATATGCTGGCAGTAGCTATGGACAATAACGACCACCATTTCAAAATGAATGTTGGCTTTGTTTCCAGTGTTGGTAGGCTTACAGGCCACCTTGACATTTCACATCATGTCAAAATGTGTGCTGGCACTGTCTTTTTTACAAGGGGTTTGACTGTGTTCATATGTACAATGATGAAGCACAACACAATAATGCCCAACTGCAGCTATTCAACACACATACGCACACACACGCATCGTACGCACGCACGTGCACACACACACACACACACACACACATGCAAGCACGCACGCAAGCACGCACGCACGCACGCACACGCACACACACACACACACACACACACACACACACACACACACACACACACACACACACACACACACACACACCCACACACACACACACACACACACACACACACACACTTTCATACATAAGAATAACGCGGAAATGGCCCACGCGGAAATACCCCGCTCACAAACTTCCCCTGAAAACCTGACATGTGGTAGGCTATTGGAGATAGAACTCATGCAGCTCAAAACACACACACACGCACGCACACACACACACACACACACACACACACACACACACACACACACACACACACACACACACACACACACACACACACGTAACATTAATGGTGTGTGTACATGTCAATACACTGTCATATTCTAGCTGAAGCACTTTGGAGAGTTACTCACTAATGTAGCACTACACTATGGAATGTAAACAGATTTCAGACTGAATATACTGTGTTCAAGGTGCTGTGTATGTTTGTTTTCTGTATGTATTCACACCTATCTCGTTTGGAGCAGTTGTTCCGAAACGGAGAGCATTTTCCCCCTTGGTGCGTTTCGTTTGGGGGAGTGAACACAGCAATCGCACTCGGATGCGGGACAAAACAAGCGGACCGAGATCGCCAAGAAAGGGTGGTCTCGGTCCGCTTCCAAACGAACTCTGGTGCGGTTCGTTTGTGGTGAGAACGTGAGCCGACCTCGATCCGCCACAATAGCAGTAAACGGTGCGCATTTTTGGATAAACCAGCTGCCTAGTCAGCTGCGCTGTGCGTAATGGCCTGAAGAACGAACATTTTTATCGTTTAAAAACAACATCTTTCAGATCCTGTTTTGGCGACTTGTGACTTGCATCGATAAACTTTGGGGGATTTTTGGATCATCACATCAGCAGTTTGAACTCAATCAACTTACCTCGGACCATGGGAAGCAACGTTAATGTGTTGAATCTCTAGGATTTTGCCTGTGTGTGGTGTGCTGCGCAGCACACCGCCCTCTCTCTCCCACTCTCGCTCTCTCTGGTCTCCATTCAATAAATGAAAACAAATCGTGGTAATCAGAGCCAGCCTTCTTTGTGCTAAGATTGTCTGGTTCAATCAGACAATCAGACTGATTGCATGTCTTCCTCGAAATGTCCGTTATTATTAAATTATTTATTAATATTTTATTCCTGACAGGACAGGTGTTCATATAGCCTATGGCTAATCCTCATCTCCGTGATAGTAGCCTAATAGCAGAATTTGCGAGGGTCTTTGATCTTCTATCTCCAAATTCCCAATAGCCTAAATAGGCTAAATAAATACATAGGCTTACATAGGCTACATAGCATACATTAATAAATAAATAAAGAACTTTCTCCCTCTCTCTCTCTCCCGATCCCTCCCTCTTTCTTTCTTTCTCTCTCTCTCTCTCTCTCTCTCTCTCCTCGCACGGCGGACGCCCGACATAGCCTAAAATGTAGGTCTAACAAAACGCATTTTTATAATCATATAGGAAAATCTCTGGGAATTATTTTGTCCATCCCGAGAGGCTATTAGCCTATCAGAGTCTCTGCTGGCCAATCCAGGAAGTTTGACAATACTATTTGGACCGTTTAATTTGTGGCTGTGTGAACACAAACGAACCAAGGCACAAATGCAACAATTGTATCAATTAAGTACCTGAATCGGAACAAAGCAAACGACCTACAGGTGTGAATACACCCTTAATATATGTCTGTACTGTTTACAAAAACAGAAGGGTAGCACTTTATGTAGGTATTCACACCCACATGGAAAGAATCTATATGTACCCTATATGTTTTAATATAGGGCCACATATAGTTTTCCCATATATGGTGCATACATAAAATTGGCCGTTTTCCTATATTATATGTACATATATGTACCTATATGTATAGGTACATATATGTACCTATATGTACATATAATATAGGAAATCGGCCAATTTTATGTATGCACCATATATGGGAAACCTATATGTACATATATGTACCTATATGTAGGGTTTTAAATTAAAAAAAATAGCAGTGCACACGGGATTCGAACCCCGTTCTCCAAGGTTCAAGCCGTGCGCTCTAGTGCTGAGCTATACATTTTCTTATACTAACCAGAGAGCCGGGCACATTATATACTCTCTCGCACACAACGTAGACCACAATTGTCAGCGATCGGGAAGTTATTTTATGTGATGCGTACGATCGTAACAGACTAAAATGATGTGTGTGTGTGTGTGCATCTATAGTCTGTAGGCTGTACGGCTTCAGAGGTTAACTTCATTTAACACCAGAGACTCAGGAGGTAGGCCTACACAGAGCCTCGTATAGTCTGTTACAATAACATAGTGTGCCCAGAGCACATCGTTCCGCACTTGGTGCAGACCGCGGTGCAGACCGCTTTGGTCTAGTCAGTCACAGCTAGTAAGTAGGCCTACTTGCGCATGCTCGTTGCTGCAGGAACTGAATTCATTATTTTATAGTATTGCGCTAAACTATTAACCATAGTTGTGTCCTGGAAGCTTTTTGCTGGCACCACATAGCCTATAGTCCCATATTTATGATATTTCATGTGACATAAAATGCGTTGAAATGTAGTTTTCGTGTAGATCAGATTTCAACTCTCAGTTACACAATAAAAGACAATAAAATGCCAATTCACACACTATCAATATTGTCTCTATTCCAAACTACAACAAATGTTTTAACAATATGATGAACCAAATTGTGTTTTTTTACACGTTTACGTTGTAACCGCATTTTAGCCGGTTGAAAAGAGGGTGAAATTAGGTCTTAGACGTTCAAACCCAATATCACCCAGATTTAAACTAAAAATCAACGTTGAAAAAACGTTTTGTGCTCGCTGGGTATATATGGATTATGACACAGTGTATACAAACAGATTTGTAAATGACCTATATAGGAGGCATATACCTTGTATTGTGTACATATATGGCCTATATGTGGATATAAAGAAGTGAGACCTATATGACCTGTATTATGAACATATAGGGCCTTTATGTGTATATAAAGAAGCTATATAGGAGACATATATGCCCTGTATGTGCACATATAGTACCTATATGTGGATATAAAGAAGCTATAGGAGACCTATATGCCCGGTATATGCACTTATATGCACCTGAATCTGGCCTATATGCAACCTATATGCGGCATAAATGTGGCCTATATGCGCATATATGCACCTAAATCTGGCCTATATGCAACCTATATGCGGCATATATATGGCCTATATGCTCCTATATGCGCATATATGCACCTAAATCTGGCCTATATGCAACCTATATGCGGCATATATATGGCCTATATGCTCCTATATGCGCATATATGCACCTAAATCTGGCCTATATGCAACCTATATGCGGCATATATATGGCCTATATGCTCCTATATGCGCATATATGCACCTAAATCTGACCTATATGCAACCTATATGCGGCATATATATGGCCTATATGCTCCTATATGCGCATATATGCACCTAAATCTGGCCTATATGCAACCTATATGCGGCATATATATGGCCTATATGCTCATATATGCTGCATATAGGTTGCATATAGGTTGCATATAGTTGCATATATGTTCATATAGATTCTTTCCATGTGGGCACCTATCTCGTTTGGAGCAGTTGTTCCGAAACGGAGAGCATTTTCCCCCTTGGTGCGGTTCGTTTGGGGGAGTGTGAACACAGCAATCGCACTCGGATGCGGGACAAAACAAGCGGACCGAGATCGCCAAGAAAGGGTGGTCTCGGTCCGCTTCCAAACGAACTCTGGTGCGGTTCGTTTGTGGTGAGAACGTGAGCCGACCTCGATCCGCCACAACAGCAGTAAACGGTGCGCATTTTTGGATAAACCAGCTGCCGTAGTCAGCTGCGCTGTGCGTAATGGCCTGAAGAACAAACATTTTTATCGTTTCAAAACAACATCTTTCAGATCCTGTTTTGGCGACTTGTGACTTGCATCGATAAACTTTGGGGGATTTTTGGATCATCACATCAGCAGTTTGAACTCAATCAACTTACCTCGGACCATGGGAAGCAACGTTAATGTGTTGAATCTCTACGGATTTTGCCTGTAAATTGTGTTCTCTCTCCCTCTCTCTCGTCTTCATTCAATAAATGAAAACAAATCGTGGTAATCAGAGCCAGCCTTCTTTGTGATAAGATTGTCTGGTTCAATCAGACAATCAGACTGATTGCATGTCTTCCTCGAAATGTCCGTTATTATTAAATTATTTATTAATATTTTATTCCTGACAGGACAGGTGTTCATATAGCCTATGTCTCGGCTAATCCTCATCTCCGTGATAGTAGCCTAATAGCAGAATTTGCGAGGGTCTTTGATCTTCTATCTCCAAATTCCCAATAGCCTAAATAGGCTAAATAAATACATAGGCATACTATAGGCTACATAGCATACATTAATAAATAAATAAAGAACTTTCTCCCTCTCTCTCTCTCCCATCCCTCCCTCTTTCTTTCTTTCTTTCTCTCTCTCTCTCTCTCTCTCTCTCTCTCTCCTCGCACGGCGGACGCCCGACATAGCCTAAAATGTAGGTCTAACCAGGGCCGTAGCCAGAGTTCCGAAATAGGGGAGGTCCACGGGCGCCGCCGAAAAAAATTTGACTTTTTTTTTTTTCCTTTTTAAGCCATATTTAGAGTAATATATCATTTTAAATCAACATTAGGATTATACTGTTGTGATGTCATTATTCAGTATATTCTCTTTCATGTCACCACCTGCTCAGCTCTCCTGTCAACATAATTGTAACTAACAAACACAAACTGTTTTAGCCAAATTCATATCAAAATGACACCTACAAACACAGGTACACAACCCAAGCTGTACACAACACACAAAGTCATCATCGATAATAAAAAAAACATACAGAGGGACATTTATTTATTCCTGATAGGAACGATTGAAAAATAAAATAAAATATATTATGTTGTTTTTAACTTTACACCACCTCTTTTTGTTACTTATTGGGTCATGAAACTGAAACCATGCATATAGCCACCTGCATACCTGACTTCGGGAGCTTGGCAATTGGCATCATGCATGATTAGCCAGTAGCATCCCAACGTGTCACACAGGTAACATTACTTAACACATTCACTGCCAGCCTTTTTTTTTTACTGTAGGTAGCTTTTGCCAGAGGGTTTTTTTGAGGATTCTGGCTCATTTTACAAGAGCCAAGGATAATTTTCTGCTTGGAGTTTGTCAACACAAAGTTCACAAAAGTACTAATAGAATGTGTGCTTTCTCTGTCTAAAAGAGTTAGTTTGTAGAGTTAGTAGTTATGTAGATATTAGCCGTTGAGTACAGCATGGTTTCAGCGTCTGAGACAAAAAGCTGAGATAATCGCAGTTTTGTGAAATTCAATATCAAACAGTCACTTTAACCATTTATTTTTGGCATCAGTGAGACATCAGACATAAACAATATAGTTCTGAACAGTAATTTCCTCCATAGCAGCACCCGCACCCCCTCTCCTTACAACTCCTCCCTCCGTGGGCGTGTCTGGTGGATTTCAGCAGCGTTTGTCAGTCACAAGCCAGTCTCTCCTGCCTGTCTGAGCAGTGAGCAGCAGCCTCCCTCTCTGGCGGCCCCTCGTCGGCGAGCGTGGATGTGGCTTAATCCGTTCTTGGATTTTCGGTTGAGAGCTTTGACGAAGCCTTGTGTGACTCTAGGCTTTATGCTGCGCGCTTCAAAGTGTGCTTTCCACCCAGTCCACCTTTGGAACCCCCCACCGCCGTGCGCCCGTGTGAAAGGTTTTCGCCTACAGTATGAGAATGAGGCTCGTTCGCTTCTGGGTCCTCGGTTGAGCTCAGCTGGAATGCGTGCGTTTCTGGCCAAACAACACTCAATAGTCTGAGCACCGTCGCCACTCAGTGGGTCGGCGGAATGGATTGCACACGCCCGGCGGCTCTAACAGTATAATAGAAGATGCAAAAGGGCCAGATCAACGATCCACCGTCAAAAAAAAAAAAAAAGATTTTTTTGACGTATCAATACGTCGCTGGCAGTCAACGGTTGGATTCTGCTTGACGTATCAATACGTCGTTGGCAATGAACGTGTTAAGAGACAGACTAGACACTTACTTTCTTGGTTGTTGCTAAAAAATCTGTCAGTGTCACTCACTGTCTGTCGTTCACTCGCTCACTGTCTCGCAGGTCGCTCACCTTCAATTATCTCGCCAGGCAGACAGACAGTCATCACTCACCACCATGCTGCTGCTCTCTCGGAATCAAGTTACCGCGGACGCGGCGTCAGATGACTTCCTGCCTGACCTGCCTTTTGTTTCAAAATAAAAGCGATCCCGTGTTTTTCATGCTTTTCCATGCAGATTGTTTTATAATTTTTTTTTTTTTTTTTTTTTTTTCTCTGAAATATTAGGGGAGGTCCGGACCTCCCCGTTCTCATAGCTAGCTACGGCCCTGCGGTCTAACAAAACGCATTTTTATAATCATATAGGAAAATCTCTGGGAATTATTTTGTCCATCCCGAGAGGCTATTAGCCTATCAGAGTGTCTGCTGGCCAATCCAGGAAGTTTGACAATACTATTTGGACCGTTTCATTTGTGGCTGTGTGAACACAAACGAACCAAGGCACAAGTGCAACAATTGTATCAATTAAGTACCTGAATCGGAACAAAGCAAACAACCTGTACATGAAGTACATCCACACCTTAGGAAGGTTAGTAGCATTTATAACTGGACTTAACATGTGGATGTAAGCTTTTATATTACTAAAATCACTTATACACTGAATAGCATATTTTGAAAGCAATGAACTGAAGCTTCAAAATGATGCCTCCTTCCTATACAGTTAATAAGACTTTAGTGTTGAGCTGTATCAGTGGTTTGAAGCAAATTGATTGATACAAGCAAGATATTGTTTCGATAACGAAGATCACAAAGAGCTACTGTTTGTATATGAATCGGTGGTTGTAGAAGGGTGTGTAGGCCTAGGTCATCGTAGGTCACTGACCTACATGTACATACAGTAAGAGGCTTTAGGTTGTATGTAACTGTCCAGCCTTTTCTTTTATCTTCTTTTAAGTGGCAGTCTACTACTTCCATACAATATACTTCCATATTGTATGTTTTGGATAGCCAACATTGTGAAGTAATACAGTAGTGTATTACTTGTGTCCAAACTCCCTTTCACACACATGACGTGTAATGGTCAGCTGAGGATTTTAAGAGGACTGCACCAGTTAAAGTCATGTTGTACGTCATTGATGATGCTTCCATTATGATGGAAATACGAGCGGTGACAATGATGCTGAGAGACAGAAAGTAAGGACCATTATGATGGATTTAACTATATGTTGGGAATAATGTGTGTCTGTAATAATTATTTAAGCTCCTCTGTGTTAATAGTGTTTAATGTGTAGGTGAAAGATCTGTTGAAAAATCTGAGAAACCTCTCCCCCCAAAAACAATTTAATAAATAGTGATTATAAGAGTTATTGTAATTCATATTTCCGTTCTTTCAGTAGCTGTTGTTTTTTCCTCAGTGCTGACAGTGTGACTGTAAGAGACAGACAACTTCCTCATGTGGTTAGTTCTTTCAAGTTGGCACTGCTGCTACGTCTCTGGATCGTTTGTCTTCTGTATTCAGACCAAATTCACAGTAAAACTATATAAGTTATAAGAGATAATAATAATAACAACAACAACAACAACAGCAGCAACAACAACAACAACAACAGCAGCAACAACAACAGCAACAACAATAACAACAACAACAACAACAGCAGCAACAACAACAGCAACAACAACAACAGCAGCAACAACAACAACAACAACAACAACAGCAACAACAACAACAACAAAAACAACAGCAACAGCAACAACAACAACAACAACAACAACAACAACAACAAAAACAACAGCAACAACAACAACAACAACAACAACAACAACAAAAACAAAAACAACAACAACAACAACAACAAAAACAACAACAACAACAACAGATTGGAAAATATTTCTACCTCTGGAGAAGAAGAGCAGGGCTGCCTGCTGGATTTGGACGTCTGGTTGATGTTACTCATAGCACTACTTTATGCTGTTTTCTAACAACTACATATCAGAAGTTTTTTCAGGAAGAATTACTCTCTCATTCATCATTTAAATTCAGCACAACATTGTCAGACTAGACTCCGGCTGACACCCCAAAAACCTACAATCCACTACAGAAAAATGTATATTGTTTGTTTATTAACTGGCCCCTGGCCTCCTACCATTTCACGAAAGTGGCCCCCGGGCAAAGCAAGTTATATCTGTGACTTAAATTATATTTTACAGTTTTTTAAATGTAGATTGGTCCTGAAGCTCACATGTAAACTTGAAAATCAAGTGAACATTTGTGTTATTTTTATTGTTACTTGACAGCAGAGAACAGAAATTATCAGGTTTTTCATAGTCAAAGAAACGGGTCAAGAGAAATGAGCAATGGCATCAGTCAAGAGGGGGGGAAATGACTTAATGAGTGCTCCTGTGTTTTAAAACTAAAACAGGGTCACCTTTTATTTTGAGACCTAGATGAGTTTTAAAGATGATCAATAAAATCTTGAAATCAATTCTGCAAGAGACAGGTAACCAGTGAAGGGAAGCAAGGATTGAATTGATGGTGTCATCCTAAAACCTGGCTGCTGCATGAGCTGGAGGTGTGGTGGAGGGACTTTTAACTGCGGCAGTAGAGGCAGGTGCAGTAGTATAAACTAGAAGCTCTAGAAGGCTCTAGATCAGGGATGTGCAACTTTGATGATATAGAGGGCCACACAAAAGATTCCTCGCTACCAGAGGGCCACATTGTGACCGTGCACTTCGGGGTTCCTCTGCCTTTCCGACATGCTGCCACTCTGAACGTTAACTTCCATTATTCAGACTGGCGGTCGTTCACCTTAGAAGCCGCAATGCCGACCTTAGGTTTAGGCGTGGGGGTGGGAGAGGTTAGGTTTTGGGTTAGGGTCTGGGGGGGGTTAGGTTTAGGCATGGGGGGAGGTTAGGTTTGGCGTGGGGGCTGGGAGAGGTTAGTGAAAAACGGGGAATATAGACCCCCTTTCTGAGTGCCGATATTTCGGAGTGGCAGAACGTCGGAGTGGCAGCACGTCGGAGTGGCAGCATGTAACCGTGCACTTCCACCAGTTACTGTAACACCATCACTCCTACTTATAGTGGGTATGCACACCCACTGGAACATCCCCCTCAGTCGGGAATGAGTGTCAAGTTCCTCCCTGAGCAGCAGGTGTCAGTTATCTAGGCTGATTACTGCATTCAAGCTCAGTCTTGCTGTGACTCAGTGGGCGTGACCCCACAGTGACTTCTGCCTCTGTGACATCACATGCATACCCTCTATATGTAGTAATTTGATGAAAATGACTGGTAAGCAAAGTTTATTATACCAACATTTATATTTTTCATATTCAAATGTAGTAATTATTCCATTCAGATGACACCAGAAACTTTGGTCTAGCTTTAAAATAGCCAGCTACAGCAATTAATATATCTGTAGCGTTTGGTTTGAACCAGTAAAACTATTTTTATATGCATTTTACGAAATGTGTATGGGAAAATAAATAGCGGATGAAAACCTTTGGTACAGTGCTGAAGCAGGAAGTAGGCGGTCACTTTGCCTCTCTATATCTGAGGGTATAGAGGCAGCTTGAGTTGCCAGGTTTGACAGGCAGCTATATCTGAGGGTATAGAGGCAGTTTGGGGTGCCAGGTTTGACAGGCAGGTATATCTGGAGGGTACAGAGGCAGTTTGGGTTGCCAGGTTTGACAGGCAGGTATATCTGAGGGCAGAGGTGCACCTTGTGAACAGGCAAGGCAGGCAACTACTTCGGGCTCCCCCCTCCCGAGGGCTAACAAACTTTACTCCATAGCAGTGACCGCAACCCCCTCCTCATTGAACAACCAATGGACGATTTGCAAAGACATTGAACCCTCCCTAAAGGGACCCCGACCATTTCATTCCCTGGACGATTTGCTCACGTACTTCTCTTGAAGTACGTGAGGGCTCGATAATGGGTCCTTTTCTTTTCGCCCTTTATATGCTCCCTCTAGGACTCATTACTAGCCGTTTTAAGGGTATTTCTTATCATTTTTATGCTGATGATATTCAGCTGTATTTTTCTTTTAACCCTGACAGGACGGATCATTTTAATGTTTTATATGACTGTTTATGTGCAATTAAGGATTGGCTAGCCAGCAACTTTCTTCAGCTAAATGCTGGAAAAAAAAGAGGTATTGATTGTTGCTCCTGATAATGTTGCCGCCAAGGTGGCTGACTGTATTGGGGCCCTTAGCTCGAATGTGCGATCAAGCCTGAGAAATCTTGGTGTGATTTTCGATCAGGCTATGCACCTGGATAAACACATCAAGTCCCTGTCCCGTACATGTTTCTTCCACCTTAGAAACATAGCTAAGCTCAGGTCTGTCGTTTCACATGACGAGCTAGAAATGATCATTCATGCTTTTGTTTCGTCTCGTTTAGATTACTGTAATTCTTTGTTTACTTGCCTCAACAAGGCATCTCTGGACCGCCTCCAACTGCTCCAGAATGCTGCGGCCAGATTGCTGACAAGGACAAGTAGGTCTAGTCACATTACCCGTGTCCTGGCCTCCCTGCACTGGCTTCCTGTTAATTTCAGGATCCAGTTCAAGGTTCTGGTCATTACTTATAGAGCCTTGCATGGTCAGGCACCTGCATATTTGTGTGACCAGCTCTATTCACATGTCCCCAGCAGGTCACTGAGATCTGCTGACCAGGGTATTTTGGTTGTGCCCCGCACCAGACTCGTAACCAAAGGTGACCGAGCATTTGAGTCTGTAGCTCCTAGGTTGTGGAATGCTCTTCCACCGGTCTTGAGGGTTGCGGCCTCAGTTGAGATCTTTAAAAAGCATTTGAAAACATTTCTGTTTAGACTGGCATATGTTTTCATTTCTCTGTAACCCTGCTATCCTGTATGCTATTTCTCCATCTCACTGTTTTACTTTGTATGCATTGTCCTATTTTTGTGTTTATTTTGTGTGTTTCTTAACCTGTGAAGCACGTGAGTCCTCTCTGTGATAAGTGCTATATAAATAAAATTTACTTACTTACTTACTTACTTGAATTTAAAGTGAAACCTAGAGAATACGTAAATCATGTAAGTCTGACGGGAATGATTCAGTGTGTCACGGAAGTGTGAAGCATTCCCGTCAAATGCATGATTCACAGCGAAAGTTAGAAAAGTTGGAAAGAAGAAGTCAACTGAAAGTCAAAAAATAGAAAAGAGGATGAGGAAAAAGGAAGCAAGCCAGTGGAGCAGATGCTGATTAAGCAGATAACTGAAGCTCAGTGAGCAATGGTATCACGTTTTGTTTGTTGGTGTTTGTTGACCTGGCTAGCTAAGCTAACACTTCATCTATGAATGCTATGAAAGCAGGGCACACAATTAGTACCAGCCACCAGCCAAATGCTGGTAAAACAAGTTGCTGATAGATTTGCTTTACTCACCACCAGCCAAAAAACAAAACAAAACATTGTATTATTGAGTGGCTGGTAAAATTTGAACATTCACTAGCCATTTTGCCAGTGGACAGAAAAGCAAATTTTGCACCTTGTATGAAAGTTATGAATATGAACAGTGGCGTAACGTCATTGCCATGGGCCCCGGTGCAAATATTTGCTCTGGGCCTACCTAACAATTAAATTGTTATAGAAAATATGTACTCACTCATAATTTTTTTTGTCAGGCAGATTGTTAGCCGTCTATTGTGTCAGGACCCCGAAGGGTAAACAAGAGGGCCGGCTACGCTACGTGAAGGGCTATTCCTCCTCTCCATATATGGTCAATGTCACCAGAACCTCACAGGAGACTCCGCGTTGACATGTTCAAAGAGAACGCGTTCTTATTTTCCCATACGATGACGCCAATCCACTGAATCCAGTAAACTAAACTAAAAGCTAATAGCATTTGTTAACCTAGTAAGCTACATGAGGGAAAGTGCTGACTGCATAATACAAGCATGGAAGTTTATTTGGAGTGGGACTGCAGCAGAAACGGTAAGAACGTTACGTCTCCCCAAAGCGAGATTCACTCTTCATGGGCCCTTGACAGCTCTGGGCCCCGGTGCACCACACCGCCTGCACCGCCGATCCTTACGCCAGTGAATATGAAAGCTATTCCATAGGCAAACATTTAGGGTTAGGGTTAGGTTAACTTGTGGATTTCTAATTCAAGTATGTAATTCTTGTCACGAACGACAAGGAACCCAGATGCAGACAGAGACTCAAAGACGTGATCGATGAATTTACATAAATGTTTTACTTAGGGAAAACTTAGATAGAGCCTTTAGAAACAGGCAATACAGGTTACACTGAGAAAGTGCAGTCTTTAGATCCAGAACGAGCAGAGGCTCCGATGGCAGTCCAGATGGTGCTGTGGCTCAGCTGTGGAAGTCCAGATGGTGCTGTGACTTAGCTGTGGCAGTCAAGATGGTGCTGTGGCTTGGCTCTGAGTGATGAAGCATAAATTAAAGGTTGTCCTTACAAAAGGATAAGAACTTCTTGGCAGGTGTTCGTACTGACCATACGGTACTACAAGCAGACACCGAATGAAGATCCCGCCAGGTATTTAAAGACCTCCAGCTGATGAGGACCCAGCTGGCAGCAATCCTCCTTAATTAGCCACACCCACCCCTCCTGATGCAGCTCACAGCTCTCACCTAATAGACATGCACCGAAACAGCATTAAACACACAAGAAAACAGTCCTGTCCAAATGCCATGACAATTCTATTATGTAATATGACAATGTTGAAGTTATTTGTTTATTTATTTAGGTTTTGATTGTTCTGGTTTTTATTGTTCTTTATCATTTGAAAATTACAAGGTTTGTGATGTTCTTTATATTTATATTTTGACAATTCTACTCATTTTGAATAAAACAAATGTTTAGAATTCATACTTTTTTTTGGTGGTCTCAGATTATTTATAACACTGGGGTATCTCCCCCTTTGCACTGAAACCCTAGGCTTGCCCGCTGTGCGGCCTCGCAACACGCAGCTCGGCTGCTGCGTGGCCTTGCCTGCTCTATTGCCATGTGCAGCACACCAATTGGTCAACTTTGCATCACTGATGACACATCACTGTCACTGATGATGTCACAATGCCTATATGACATCATCAGTGCCTATGACATCATAAGATGATTTTGGCCAATAATAATGTCACTGATGACATCACTGCTGATGTCATAGACATTGTGACATCAGTGGGACAAAAATTGAAACAGATAGACAGACAGACAAAGCCCACTTGCTCCGTTTCATAAGCATGCATGAAAGGATAATGGTGATGAACGCTGGTTCGAGGGGCCCCCTGGGATTTTTTGCCTATAGGGCCCCAACAGACTAGAATTGCCAGTGTCTAAGGGTATAGAGGTTGCCAGGTTTGACAGGCAGGTACTGTATATCTGAGGGCATAGAGGCAGTTTGGGTTGTCAGGTTTGACAGGCTGGTCTATCTGAGAATCGTCAGCATAGTAGTAAAAAGTGTTTCCGCATAATGTGGGAGCATGTACAAATATGGGACCTGAACTTGCAGGTAAAATTCAAGATTCAAGATTCAAGATTCAAGATTTTTATTGTCACTCCATGGTACAAGTATCACGTGTGAAATTCTTGTGCTGTGGACTCCGTTTACAACATAGTACAAATGTAACAGGGCATATGAGTGCAAAAACAACAAGAGACACAACAGGCAATAAGGCAGTATAGTGATAAGACAAGTCAGAGACAGTGGCATATTCACTGCACATAGGTGCACATGTCCTGTGCATACTTTGGCCGTGCTTAAACATTTTAAATTCGGCGTATTTGACATATAGATGCAAATAGCATATTCCTTATTAAACATACAATTAAACTCGGCGTTTTAAATTCGGCGTATTTGACATACAGGTGCAAATAGCATATTCCTTATTAAACATACAATTAAACATTAGACATATGTAATGGTAGCAGCTACGGTACGGTACAGTACGGCTACTGCACTATTTGTGTATGTTAAGGAGTCTCGTGGCCTGCGGGAAGAAACTGTTCCTCAAGCGATTTGTGCGTGCTTTTGGAACCCTGTATCTTCTCCCTGAGGGTAACAGGGAGAACAGGCTGTTGTGGGGATGGTTTGTGTCTTTGATGATCTTCAGGGACCTCCTGAGGCACCGCTGTTTATACAGTTCATGCAGATCTGGCAACTCACATCCTGTTACGTGCTGGGCCGTGCGTCTCACTCTCCGTAGCGCCCTGCGGTCCATGGTGGTACAGTTCCCGTACCAGGTGGTGAAGCAGCCAGTCAGCAGGCTTTCAATGGTGCCTCTGTAGAAGTCCGTGAGGATTTCTGGCCTTAGCCCAAATTTCTTCAGGCGCCTGAGTCCGTGTATTCGCTGTTGGGCCTTTTTGACAACAGTGGCGGTGTGGCCGGCCCAAGTCAGGTCCTGGTGGATGTTGACTCCCAGGTACTTGAAGCTGTCCACCCTTTCCACCACTGTGCCGTTGATGGTGATTGGGGGGTGTGTGCCCCCCCCCCCCCCCCCCCCCCCCCCCCCCTCCTGTAGTCTACAATGATCTCCTTGGTCTTGGAGACGTTCAGAGAGAGGTGGTTGTCCTGGCACCATTGTTCCAGGGCCCCTACCTCCTCTCTGTAGGCCGTCTCGTCGCCCCCAGAGATCAGCCCCACGACCGCTGTGTCGTCTGCAAACTTCACGATGGTGTTCGAAGTTTGGGTCGCCACGCAGTCGTGGGTGTAGAGGTCGTACCAGAAGGGGCTGGAGACGCACCCCTGGGGCGCTCCTATGCTGATGGTCAGTGGTGAGGAGGTGAGGTTGCCCACCCTCACCACCTGGCGGTGGTCTGTCAGGAAATCCAGGATCCAGTCGCACATTGCTGTGTTTAGTCCTAGATCCTTGAGCTTGCGTACCAGCCTGGAGGGTACTATGGTGTTGAATGGAGAGTGGGGGAGGAGATAGGGGGGGGGGGGTGATGGGGGGGAGGAGAGGGGGAGAGGGGGGGAGGAGGAGGGGAGGCGCTCTGGCAGAGGGGTCAAACCTAGCGTAGAACGCGTTGAGTTCGTCCGGTAGGGTGGGTGACGTGCTGGGGTTCTGTCGTTTCACCTCTTTGAAGTCTGTGGCAGCATGGAGCCCTCTCCACAGGTGTCTGGGGTTGTTAGTGTCCAATTTTGACTCCAGCTGCCTTCCATAATCTCTCCGTGCTAAATGAACTGAGGATGATGATGATGATGATGATGATGAGGATGATGTTCTATTGGTAAGTAGAAGTTGAACCAGTTCACTGCTGCTTATCAGTTCAATACAAGTGTACAAAAATAATTTCCTGTAAAAAAAGAGGATAAAAGGTTAAATGCAACAAGTGCAAAGTGCTATGTATTAAATGTTTCAGTTGAGAGATAATTTCCATGTCACATATTGAGAGAACCATAACACTGAGAACTTCTGTCCGTACATGTGAGAAAGCAGCTCCTATCAATGTGTTAACTTTCCACAGTAAACTGCTGCAACCACAAACGGAAACACTGCGCTTTTAGACTGCAATGCAATCTCACTTCCTCATTTGTGCTCAGTTCTTTTTATGGTCATTATTTCCTTACTTGTAGCAAATGGTGCCATTGTAATGTTGTATATTCCAACATGGCCAATGGGTTTTATAAGCATACAGCTACAAATTTAGGTTTATATGTACAGTGATAAACAGTGAGTTAAGTGGTCAAATACATTTGTCAATCCCCCCTCACTCCAGGCATCTTGGGCTCTATCTTCCCAGTGGCCTTAGGCGCAAAAACTGGCGTTAAACACAAAAAAACGCGTCTTGCGCCTGCCTCTGGAAGATAGCAACATGGTTTAAGGCCCCGAAATGCGCTTTACGCCGAAGAGGCGTGGCACAGTGCCAGAATAGGCCAGAATAGGCCAGAATGGGCGTTTCGGCCTTAAATGCCGGCCTAACGATATCTTCCCCCTTGGTGTTAATTTAGCGCTTAGTGCTTTTCAAAACCAGGCCTTATTCAGTGCGCCGGTTATATTAGGCTATTGTGCGTAATTGCGCGGAGCTCTCCTCTGCCATCTCACACTCTCTCCCCCTCTCTCTCTCTCACTCCCTCTCTCTTGCGCGTCAGACAGGCACAAAGACCAATGGAAAAAAGTTGTTATATCGTAGTTTTGAGCCCCTGTCATTCAGAGGCTGTTCTCTCCCCCTCTCTCTCTCTCTCACTCCCTCTCTCGCGCAGCACAAAGACCAATGGAAAAAAGCTGTTCTCTAAAAAGCTGTTCTCTCCCCCTCTCTCTCTCTCTCACTCCCTCAAATCTCCCAGCATGCACTGAGGCTAATACATTTCGAGAAGAAATATCAACCAAATCAGCCTAAATTGCCTAAAGTGGTAGATAGAAATAATGTTTCTGTTCACACAACATGCAATTCTCGAACATTTCAATATTGGCTAAAATAAAACTTAGAAATCCAAACACAACCCTATGTGAAACATATATGCAACCCAGGTGGTATATATATCCCTCACAGATATAACGTGATTTAGATGAGAGACAGCCATACGGTTCTACTGTGATGTCCGCTCCAATAAGATTAGGCTTACGTCACATTTACTTTTACAATAAAAACACATGTATGCAATGACTTTACATAATGTAGGCTATATTTATGTGCATCATCTGCAGCACTGGAGAAGAAAAGGTAGCGAGAGAAAACGATATCATTCTAATCTGGACAAACTTTCACCAATCTAATCTCATCATGACATAGGTGTGGTGAGGATCTATAACTCTAAGTTTAGAAACCAATAGAAACTAGAAGGTGAAAGTATTAGAAAAGGTTTATTTACAAAAACAAAGTCTCACAGCACTGTGGACCAGCCCCATCTCCTCTCTCTGGGGACTGACCCCCTCTTCCTGTTCGTCACTCCCCTTTATAGACTTCCTCTCAAGTCCCACAACAGTTAGAGTAACTTTATGCACTTAGCGCCCCCCTACGGCTAGGAGGGGTATTACAACAACATCTAAATTCTCTCTACATAGGCCACATAGGGATAGGCTATATTTTTCTAGCCAATGCATTTAGAACATTCTTTTCACTTTGATCTTGCTATAGTGTAGCGTATTTACATGCTTGCAGTATTTAAACTGCAGTTAGATAGGTTTGAGAAGCATAATAGTAGCCTATGGAATAATATATTGGAGACAGACGGGGATGAATGGGAGGGGGGGAGCTCAGAGCGCTTGACTTTTCTGACCGGACTGGATCGCTCCGTGGAATTGGAGCTTAAAAGGGAAGCTTGTGATTCGTTTACTGCACTTCTCCAATGAGCAGATTGTGCATAATTTTACGCTTAAAAGGCATGGTTATAATGCTTATTAAGGCCGCCTGTAGCGCAGACACCAAAATATCGAGTGGGCCGGTCCACGACCACTAATCTGCGCTGCGCCGGGCGCTGGGCGCAGTTTATAGGCCGATGCAACGATAGAGACCCTTATTTCTAAATTCGTGTGTCTGTTTGATGACCGTGTCAGAGCCCCCACTGAGAGGATTAAGGCGGCGTGGCAGGAGGAACTTGGTGTTGACTTGTCTGAGGTTATATGGGACAGGAGTTTGTCTGTGGTTCAACTCTGCTCAATTAACAGCAGACACCAGCTGATCCAATTTAAGGTCACTCATCGTCTTCATTATTCCAAGTGATCAAATACAGTGGTACATTTTGGGGGCAGCTGCACACCAAAGGATTTGCCTTGTCATGCACAGAAATAAATGTATGTTAGGAATACAGAGAATGCACAGAGAGAGGAGAGCAAGGAGTTATTTTGGCTGTAAAGAAATATAGCAAAACAAAATAACTCACAGGAATCAACAATCAACACATGGATGATAATAGCATGTGCTGCTGTGCTACAAAAAGTAAAATAAGTCAAACAAAAGTCAAAGTTCATTGGCTCCCTGGTCATCATCTCAACAACTCCTCTTTTCTAATTTCACATCCCACCCAAATCAGCTATTTTGTGTCTAAAATGCAGGAAGTAACACACTATAAAAATTAAACGAGGTGCACTGATACAAATTGTACCTTTCCCTGCAGCAGAGGAAAAGCAACCTGGATCTTATGTGTTTTACTTTCTGCCTTTTAGATACAAAATGGCCCTCGTTTATAGCTGTCAAAGTGGTGATGGTCCAATTCCGTTTTAAAGTGATACTACGGAATATTTCAGTTTTCTTGTCTCTGACAACACCAATGGCCATGAGCAGTAATTGCAGATGAGACCCATACAGTGGCGCATATGTGACGTCAAGGGTTTTTTCTTCTTCTTCTTAATACATTCAAGTTGGCCAGTGCGGGCGGTAATGCAACTCTTGGATGCCAACCGCACACACGTCTCAAGAAGAAGTTGCTCAGTGGATCCCACGTGGGCAGCTGGGCGGTGTGTGTGTGGGGGACATTTGAGCTGTCAAAAGGGAACAAAAGTCTTGCTCCTGGCCAATCCTGGCATTTGACTGCTGCGTAGACAGGTGCAGGGTGTGTTCTGCCCAAATCTCCAGTGGGATCATAATAATGCAGAAACAACAGCAACTTGCTTTGACTCCGCCTACCCTCTCTGGCGGGTGCTGGGTGATGGGAAATGCATCAAGATCCTTGTGCTGCTTGTGGTATCTTTTTGTTTTTTTGTTTGGGGGGCGGGGAAAGTGTCGCCACAGACACAAGTTCATAAATGTTGCAATGCAAAGAGATGCAAGGGCTTTCATCAATGGGCGCAATCACCATTGTGTTAACTCAGTTGGCGATATATAGTGACTTACAGACATTTAAAAAAATCTTCTGTATTATCACTTTAACGTTCAATATTGACTTTTATTACGTATAATTTTATTTGATTATCTTGTTTTTATTATTTATTAATATTATTATACTTTTATTCAATATTGACTATTTTGATCATGTTACCTGCCTTAATTTGACAGGGTCCAGTGATGTGAGCCATGTGTTTGTGCTGAAGGGAGAGGATGTACGTCTGGATGTCCAGAAACCTCATCTTCTGAAAGGGAACTTTGAGTTTACTACATGGACATTCAAAAGCAAATACAATGTTGTACATAACACTAATGTAGTAAGACTATATTCTAATGCAGAGCCAGAATTGTACATAGATCTATACTGCACAAGTGTCTCGGAATGAAAACCATATAGTTGCTGAATGCAATGTCACAGTTGAAGGTAGGCTCCTTGATGTCTCACACTTTGATAGAGAGAGTAGTACCTGCTGTCCTGTTTGGAAAAGCCTTCAAACCTCTGTCTTCCAGAGCGAGTGTCTCCAGCTGTCCTGACAGTGGACTCATGTCTCCTCCAGCTCAGACTCAGGTTGAACCCAAGCCTGCTCTCAGGAGGGAGGTCAGAGGTCAACACCTCTGCTGCCTCCCTCCACCTGTCAGTGGCTCCATCTACTGTAACCATAGCAACCAGGTCAGCTGGAGCAACGACATGAAGGAGATTAAACCTCTCTGTCATCATGCCCCAGGTAAGACAGAAAGACAGACTGACATGCCGACAGTGCAGATTGGAGTGTTAGCTCTACAAACATTCCTCAAGGCAGAGCTGCAGTGGCGGCAGAAACCATAGATATAAACACGTAGATACCTCATTCCTGATTTGACTGTGCGTCTTTGTGGCCGCCCTCTTGTGGAGGTCAATAAGCTTGCCCTCCCAGCTCCCAGTACTCCTCACTGCAGTGAAGGGCGTTGCCTTCAAAATAAAGTTAGGTTTTTACAATCAAGATTAAAGTAGTAATCTAACTATGAGACCCAACATAATTAACATGAGGACACTAAGAGGAACCTCTAGTTTAATGTTTGAATGAAAACAGACCAGCAGAGAACTAGCTTACTTGTCATACTTTGAACCCAACGCAAGTAGCGCGAGGGTCAGAGATGTTTCAGAGTCTGAAAATAAATCTTGTCTGAGATGACAGGGTTGAGAGGCGGGTCATAATAGTGTGTCGATGATTTGATTTGACAATTCTGGGGACTGGATTTGGCATTGGCCAATCCTGGCGTGTTCCGCCCCCAAATCGAGTAGGATTCAGCGTGTTGCCGTTTTCTCCTTCATTTGGAGGATAAAATTCTCCTGAAATGAAGATTGATTGACAGCTGCCATGTCGTGATATGATTGGTTGAAATGTGGTAGAAATTCGATAGTACTATGTGACGTCAGCAAACTGTATTACTGTTATGAATGAAATCTTGAAAAATGAACTTTTGATGTGAAAAAAAGTGGGGGAAAAATAAAGAAAATTTAGATTTTTGTGATTTTTTTTTGGCATACATTATTAAATAGGTGCACTGAATACCCAGGAATTACCCAGATAACAGAAAAAGTCATTTTTGGGTTCTGATCGACTTTAAGGCCCAATTATACTCTACATTAAAGATGGAGACAGAGCCTTCTGTCCGTACGCTCCGTTCATTTCGTGCATATTTCTGTCTGTCCTCTGAAAGCTTATGGATACACATGAAACACAGCAGAACCACACACACACACACATTTGACTATCTACTGCCCACTGGTGGATGTATTGCTTAGCATGATACCAACGTGAAAGACGCATGGAAATGCGGGCAGTGACGATTACACTGTTTGAAACAGACGTATTTATTTTTGTATGAAAATTGAGTATAATTGGGCCTTCAGGTGTTTTTTTCTGAAAAACAGTTGGGAAACAGTTGACATAAAGAGGTGTATCTCACTCAATCTTTGGAGTACAAAGATAATTTTGACATCATCAGAAAGCTTGCATCGCCCCACATCTTTATTGTCACAAACAACCACCACAACGCATGCAGGCGCCACCACACAGATGCAATTATGTAACACAGTGAAATGTGTTCTCCACATTTCTTCCATCCTGGCTCGTCTTTCCTCCTCGGGGCAGGACAGGAGCAGTGGGCAGCTTTTTTTCCTCACAGCGCCCGCGGACCAACTTCCTCTCAGTCATCACTGGTCAGCGAATGATCTTCTGCATGCTTTTCATGGGCAATTCTTAGATGGAGGAAACCCCCAGGGGAGCATGAGTAGAGCATGCAAACTCCACACAGAAAGGCCCTTTTCACGAGATAACCCACCTGGGCAGTATAGGGGCACTGAATACATGGGGGGACACACCCTCAGTGCCTATGTGTCCCAGGTGGGAATCACACCCAGGACATTCTTGCTGTGAGGCGAGCCGCTGTACAGTTTAAAACTCAAAATGTGTTTTGTGGTCAATGTGACTGATTTTGATAGAGCAGGTCACATATATTAAATTAATTAATAAATGAAGATGATTTACAATATTTGTGACATTATTTGTGTAATGGCAACTGTCCAGTCTGCAGAAGTGAGATTATCATGTGTCTACGGGTGTAGTCTTGTTTATTTAATTAATTAATTAATTAATTAAATCAAATTACAATAAGAAGCCTTAGACCTGCATGTATTTTATAATATTTATAATGTAATACAATATAACAATACAATATAATAATACATGGGGGAAAGTACAAACTTTGTTGCTATGATGAAGTTTCTAACCTTTACAAACCTTTACAAACAGCCAGAAGAAGAAGAAGAAGAATTAATGCAAATTCATACAATAGCATAAAAAAAAGAATCAACCAGGATTTCAACATGTTTATAAAACAGTGACTATTTCGTGAAAATAGGTTCAGAACAGTCAGTGGTTCAGAACTAAAGTGAGTTGCAAAGAGGAAGTCTGCATCTCTCCGTACACTGCAGAGCTGCAGAGAGTCCCCCCCCCCCTTCCCCCACGACCGCACATCCGTAGAGTGAGTCAGACCCCCCCTCCACCCCCGTGACTGCTCTGCCTTCTTCGGTGCAGCAAGGCTCACTGGGTATTGTGGTGACATGTGTTGACTATGAGCTCTGCACCATACACAGTAGTGCTAGGCTGGTGTCCCCAAGATGGCGGCGATGCAGATGTATCGCAGGAACGGGCCAAAGTTGTCAACAAGGTATCTACAGTATGTGTTTATATCTATGGCAGAAACAACCTGATTGCTTGAGTTTAGTTTGTTAACATGAGAGACACACGGCACATGCAGTCATTGTAACAACTTCAAGCCCCTTGATCTTTTTTTTATCATCTCATCTGCAAACGCTGGATCTTTTCTTAAAGGGATAGGCCAACTTTTTGAGAGATTCACCTATTTGCCATATTGCCCACACATACACAAGATAAACAATGCCTTTTTTACCGTCACTCTCTGTGCAGGACATTGTGAGGTAAAGCCATCCACTTAGTTAGATTCATGAAAGAATGGGAGTTACCAGTACAACTGCCTACTCACATTCAAGTCACCAAAAACACACATTCCAACAGCGCCAAAAAGCTCTATGTACATGTTGTGACTCGTGTACTCACCACGTGATGAAATAATAATCGAAAGTTACTGCAAACGACCATTTTCAAAGTAAATCCGCACACCGAGATCTAACAAAGATTAAACAAACTAAGCAAGCAAGTGAGTTACTTCAGAGCATGTTCTGTGGACATCGCCTCATGGCAAACGAGGAAGTAACGTCGGTCATACTCTGTTAGTTCGGTTACTCTTTGTTTGTTTGTTTGAGGCGCTGTGTGAAATCACTGCGCCTGACGGCCATGTTTGTAAAGTAGTTCCGGCTATCTATATTTATCTTCGAAAATGACCATTTCTCATCTATTTGGATTCATATTTCATCTTGTGGTGAGTACACGAGTCACAACATAGAGCTTGTTGGCACTGTTGAAATGTGTGTTTTTGGTGACTTGAACATAGGTATGGAATTGTTCCATTAACTCCAGAGCCCTGTACCACGAAACAGGATTACTGGTTTAGCGAGGTAACTTCAGGTTTAACCCTAGTTTTGCCATACCACAACGCTAGTTAACTTCTTATCGAGATAGATATAGCAACTTATGCTCTACGGCTAACCTGCTCTGTAGCAGGTTAAGTTCAGAGGATAAGATCAAAACCCATGAAAGACCCACCTGCTTACCAATCAGCTCCCTGGAAACAACGAGTCACCATTCATATGGTCCACATATGAAAAATACATTGCATTCAAATGAAAAAGAAAAAGAAAAAGAAAAAAGAAAAAAAAAGGCTCCTGTTGAATTAATCAAGGACTAAAGCCTTGCACTTGTTGCAGGCTACATTTAAATTAAGCCCTACTTACCACTTTGGAATATGTTTTATATATTCATTTTTGTGCTCTCAAGTAGCCTAGATACGTTGTTTGACCCCGCCGATCGATTGCAGCTGAATGGTGAGTGGAGAAAAATCACTAAACCGGCATAAACCACTTGGGGGCAGTGGTGGCCCAACGGTTAGAGAAGCGAGCTTGTGACCGGAAGGTCGTCGGTTCAAACCCCGGGACCGGCAGGATAAATCTAGGAGAGGAAAGTGAAAAGGCAGCGCTTGCCCCTCCCTCATTACCACCACTGAGGTGCCCTTGAGCAAGACCCTTAACCCCAACTGCTCCAGTGGAGCTGATCAGTGGCCAGCAGATCAGACTGTGGTTGTACTGGTCAGCTTCCAGGTGTGAATGTGTGTATGAATGTGAACAGGGCGCTCCTGAAAAAGAGAGCATTGCTCTCAGTGAGACTCCCCCTGTATAAATAAAGGTAAAAATAAATAAATAAAAAATAAATAAAATAAAATAAAAATAAAAAGGTTACATAAACGTCTCCAAAGCACACGGGGCCGTGTGCGCAATGCAGCTGAGGCAGTGAAATGGCCATACATGCTAGAATAGCCTACTACATCTAAGCAATTTAATATGGGATCGCCTGCACACAGATGATTCATATCTAGGCTATCCTGCATTTTGCTGCTGCAACTGTGTTGCTTTTGGCCTGTACGATGTGATTGAACTTCATATTTCCAGCATCATTATATGAAATATGGAGATATGCGACTCTGCTGACAATAGCCTATATATGTGACCACAAAATAGGCAATTTTTTTATGAATGAAATCTATGCCTGCCCTGCACGTACCGTGTCGATTCAGTTCAGAAGCCTTTTTTAATTTTATTATCATTCTTTTTTTTATTGATAGCCTATAGGAATTATTCAATCAGTGCGACTAAACACATCATGAGATCATTATTATTCATTGAGCCTAAATGGTCTATACATACGGATTTCGGACTGAGATAGATTACACATTGCTTCCACTTGCAAAAAAGACATGCCGGTTTTATTGAGTTTATTGAGAGGGTGAATTGAGCTGCTGTAGGATACGTGGAGGTAGAAACTGCTCTTCAAATAAATGACTGATGTGGATAAAAGTGGTAACTTTAGACAGTCATTCGGGAACAGACTAATAATATCCAATTCGGATTTTGATTCTGACATTAGTAGTAGTTGGCTTTGAACGAATGAGGAAATAGGCGTGTCTGGCGCTGTAAAAGCTGCTCTGAGCTGGAGCAGTCCATATTGCATTGTGATTGGCTAGTTGTTAAAAACCACGCCTCTTTGCGGGCACGAGCTCCTGTGCACGAGCATTTTCATGTGCACGCTGTAGAGAGAATTTAGATGTTGTTATACCCCTCCTAGCCATAGGGGGGCGCTAAGTGCATAAAGCTACTCTTTGTTGTGGAACTTCAGAAGAAGTCCATAAAAGGAAGTGGCTAACAGGAAGAAGAGGTCATTCCCCAGGAGCAGGGAGAGAGAGGGGGGTGAACCACAGTGCTGTGAGACTTTGTTTTGTAAATAAACCTTTTGTAATACTTTTACCTTCTAGTTGCATTGGTTTTGTAAACTTAGAGTTAAATTCCTCACGACAGTTTGGTGTCCGAAACCCGGTTCGAGGAGGGATACTGGGAGATTTTAGTAGCTTGCTGGATGTCTATTTCTTGTGGAAGTGCACAACGCAGGATGGACAACTCAGCAAAGGAGCAGAATTCAACAGAAGGCGAGTATTGTTTTGATTGTGTTTACAGAAGCAAAGTCTATCAAAACTAGTTTGTAAATATATAAAATATTCCTTAAGATGAGAGATTTTGTACAGGACTGTAGGCCGGAACAAAGGGCCAGTTTGCAGAGAGGGGGGGAGGTGAAAGGTGTGAAGGCCTCTCCTGTCTGTGTGAAAGGTGTGAAGGCCTTGTGTGAAGGCTCTCTGTGACCAGGCCTGGGTTTCGTAAATCAGAAACATTTGGGAAAACAAGTTAATTTAAAGTCTACGTTGTGTTCAAAAGTCAAATCTCTCAGATTAATGTGTTTGGTTAAGTTTTGTATTTTGTTAAATGTTGCTGTGTTTTATAGGAAGGTGGCTTGAAAAGTTAGGCAGAGAGAGCGGGGGTGGTATGTTAGCAGGGCTGTGGGACAAAAGGCAGCGAGAACAAAGGCCTCTAACTGCAGCCTGAGTAGTTTCTCCTGGGGGGGGGGAGGTAAACGGAAATGGAGGTTACAATATTTCTGCCACAAGGGGGAAGTTCTGTAAAGTTAATGTCTAAAGTTTAATTAAATGTAATTTGATTTTCTTGGGGTCTACTGTAGCTAATGTTAATTTGGGGTTATTTCACACCATGCATATAGGCTACTGTAGCTAAGTATGGCTGGACCATGCTGGCTCTAAACTGAAAAACATGCGTTTCCAATGTATATAAAGCGGTTTATCTGTGTGTAATTGTAGTAATACCGGTAATGTATGTTGGGGTTGTTTAAATGTAGGCAATAATCATCAGTGTTGTGTATGAACAAGATAAAGAAAGAGAGCGTAGATTAAACGCTAACTAGTGTTATTAGAGTTAAAAGCTATGTTTAGCAAGTAGAGAAAACAGTGTTCATGCCACTTGATTGTTGATGTATCCAGAATCTGCAAATGTATTGTATAGGCCTACTAAACTTTAAGAAGCATTTGGGATGAAAAAAAAAAAATAAACATTTGGGATGTGATAACTTTGGGGGTTAGATTATTTTGATAAGAACTTTGGGAGTTAGATGTTCAATACATCGATAATCTGTATTGAAGGCCGGAAAATTAAAAAAAGAAGTCGTGATTTACCGACCGCCGGTTGAAGAGCGCGCTATATAAATAACAGAGGTGGGATGAAATGGCCCCAGCCTCTAGTGGACAGGCCATAGGGAATATGGGCCAAGAAGGACCGGAGAGTCCTAAAAATGGAAACTGCACGCTGATAAGATATTCATATTCGATCCAAATTGAATCAGATGGAGGCAGACAGACTGAACGTACATAATTCAAACAAAAGTTCTGAATCATTTTTGAGAAATGGTCAGTCTTGGGTATATGAAAGTCTGAGAGCCTATGTGCACATTAAGAAAAGTTAGCTTCAGAAGATAGCAGTGGCTATGCTAACAAAGAGCCTCCCAGGGATGGGAGAGAGACTCAGGTAAGGCCAAAGGGGAGGAGTTATGGAGAGAAGGCTTGGAGAGTGGTCAAATAGACTAGAGGGCACAGGATTGTCTAAAATATGTATCATATCCATGGTTTGAGACCTTATATGGAGGTTCCAATTTATGTCCATTTTAGACAATAGTAGATAACCAGAGAGACGCAGAACGAGAACAAAGCCTGTGAATATGATTTTTTAAACCTCATTGGTGAGGCATAAGAATCTATCACGGCCTGGTGTAGTATGGTTTATGTGCAGAAAGAAGCTTGAATCTCCTAAATCTTTCAGGGACTGGCTCTGAGCAAGGGAAATTTGCACATGGGTGCAAATGTAAACCCCATTGGAGGGGTAAGCCTCATTGGAGAGGCAAATTTAAACCTCATTGGTGAGGCATAAATAGTTTGGGGGGCTATATAGATGAGGCAAAACAGAAAAAATAAGTTGCAGATTTTGGATGCATTAGATTGTCGCGGGGTGTTTGTGTATAAGATGAAATGTGTTAATTGTATGTATGAATGTGTAACATGTTAGGTGTGACAGCAGCGGTAACATAAATGCATTTACGAAGTAAAGCATTAAAGTGTGCAGGGTGAGAACTTATATAATTAGGTAATACATTTGATCAATGTAAGGAATAGATAAAAAAAAGTGGGAAATCTATGCTGTGTTTAACATAATTTGTGTGTGTTTCAGGGAAAGGAACCATGGGAGGAAGAGGGAATGCAGCAGTCGTTGCAGGAAAAATGTACATTATGAAAGCGTATTAATGTTGGTTTTAACATTTCAGAAACAGGCCGAGATGAGATGGAGGTGCTGGAATTAAAAAAACCACAGTATGAAGAACTGATAAGTTTCAAGCAAATGTAGACATTTACACAATGTTGTCTTGTCATTTAAATCTCTGAGACTTAACAGGAAAATGGGAGGAGAACTTGGAATAATCTAAATGCTAATTTTCTTACAGGGGACTGTAGGCTGAGAGGTGATGTCATGTAAAACTCTGAGAATGAGCAAGAGCGCTCACTACAGGATGTGAAAGCAATTGTTCCCCAGTAGGTGTGAGTATGCAGGATGGCTTTGTTTCAAAGAAAAGGCCGCAGTGCAAGCTTTTGGTTACAGGAGAAGAACAACAGCAAGATGTTATATCAATGTAAAGTCGGTGTCATTTTAGAATGATGTAGTAGGGACCAGTAACTCTTATCTTTCAGATACCAAGGAGAGAGGAGAGCCTTTAGTCAGTGCTTCAGCATAATAAAGCGTGGAAAGAGGGTAATCATTCAAAACAACAGAATTTGGTACTAGTATTTTCCTTTCACAGGAAACAGTTGATAAAAGAATCGGAAGTCGTATTTAAAGGCTTTTATTGCAGCAAAAGTGATTGAAATGCTAATTTGAAGACCGAGAAGAGCCGTCTGTCTGTCATTGTAAACAGGGTTTGAAGAACAAAATTTGAATGTGAACTCCACATTGGGTAAACTCCAACTAAACTAAAGTGTATTGGTTAATTGATATTCAGTCTAATATAATATTTCGTCATAAGGAAGGGGAAGTAGTTGTGGAAGTTTGTGGGAAATAATGCTTTTTCATACGCAATGAATGACTAAATTGATGGAAAGTACCTGACATACATGTGTATAATGTTCTGGTTGCAGATGGAGAAAATAATTTTGCTTTTAAAGCGGTAAAGCGCATTAATAATAATATAAATTGATTAAGGGGAAGATAATTCAATGATGTCGTATCATTTAATGTGATCTGGCAAATCAACATCCTGAGTAAAAGTCACTCTTATTTAGAAAAATGTACCTTGTAGAGTAACTGTGAGATTAATCTTAACAGAAAGATGTTCCATTATTTGTGCGCAATGACTAACTATAATTGTCTGCTTAAATCTGTTACAGAAGAGGAGTGGAGGAGAAAGGTGGAAAAAGCGTCTTAATAAATAATATCTGTGTACAGAATTTCTATTTGCAGAATGAAGAGAGTGAAACTTTAGATATAGATCTGTAGAAGTTTCAGAAGGGGGGATTGAAGGTATGATTTATTTCATTGTGATTTGTTGCAAGAAAATATTGTTGCAGATTGGAGAGACTTGAAGAGACTGGTGATACAGGGAAGTGAATGGTAAGAGGGAGGTATTCTGACTTAAGACTGCTGACTGGACTTGTTGGTTGACTTGACTTGAAATGAGCTCATGTAAATATGTACAATAATTATGAAAATGTTTGTTGGGTGAGGCAAACTTTAAATTCAAGTGTGTTTGGGGGCATGTGGTGATGACAAACTAATCACTAACTAATTAACATACTAATCATGTAATTACTGGGCCTATTGAATTGTGCATGAGAAAATAGTTGTGTTGTGGGAAACCTTTATATTTGAAACAGATTGACATGGAAGAGACGGAGATCAAGCGGGATCAGGTTTCAGCGGCTGAGTGACTAAATGGATGGGGGATTTTGGCAATATGTGAACATTTGGTTAAAATAGCGATAGATGGAATATATCTGAAATGTAGAAATTGATATGGATGTACTGGGAAAAGTAATAAACGATTAGCATAGTATTTGGTTAATGCATGAATCCAAATTCAATTGTAATACGGAAATTAAATTGAGATATTGCCAACTCTCCCATACCAAAGTCCATATGAATCAGGCAAGTTGATTTAATAAGTTGATTACAAAGTGACACAATTGTATAATGTTTCTTGTTGCATAAATATTCATTTATTTGGAAATGAAGTTTGAATGTTAGTGTTTTATTTGAATGAGAAAATGTGTTATCTAAAATGGCGTATCAGTGTACAGGGTGATTTTATAGCCCATATGATGTTGGAGCAAGGCATTTTCAGAATGGGATTTAATTTAAAAGACAAATGATGTGGAACTTAAGGATAGATCATAGAAGTCAATCAGATTGTAAATGAACATTGATATTTGGTTTGTTGCATTGCATAAATGCAGACTAAGATGGCGGAATGACATCTATACAGTGCTATTGAAGAAATGGAGGAAGAAGACCTATGGAGGAGAATGGAAAATAAGCAGGTGTATCGCTATTTACTACTAAAAGTACATTTAGCCTTTTCAACCAAAAGATCCTTAGGCGGGAGAGATAAAAGGCAAAAGTATGATATAAATGATCAGTGTGGGAGCAGCTTTGAATGGGGCACTAGTAGGATGTAATGTGGACAAGATAGACTTCAAATTGAAAGTTGTGTCGGGGCCCACGGCTATAACGCGACATCCATATATTGGACATTAGACCCTTGGGGTTACTTTTGATATCACTCAGAATAGTGGACTGTGGGCTACAATGGCTGAGAGCTTGACGGTTGTTTAGCCTAACTCATACTAAATAGCTATAGTGGTTCTGCATTCCCTGGGAGGTTCTGATGATACAATGATTCATCCTACAAGTTAAGTTATCCAAATTAAATAGTCAATACTATTTAGAGTTCATCCCAAATTAATTTGAATATAACCAGAGTTCCTGAAATCCCCTGAATATATCCTTTGTGTTAATAGCTAAAATAAATAATTGTCTATCTGGAAGTATGTGGCATTGATGATTTTCACATGTAAGGGGTTATATAGAGTGAACAATATTAAAACATATTGCTATAGAATAGAATACCACACTCAGATTATATGTCATTCACAGAGAGGAGACGGTGAACGAAGAGGGAAGATCGGAAGACCTGGAGCAGAGGGGATGACAACGACTTGGAACATGGGTTCAAGACTCCAGGAATGTCAAAATATGATTAGGAATATGAATGAATGAGTATCGACAGGATGTGAGGGTTTAAGATGGATGAGTGTGTGAACGAATGTGAGTGTGCAAGATGGAGGCGAGATACTGGAAGCCATCAAGAGGACACTTCACTAGCATCTGACCTGGGGAGGAGCCAATGGGAAAGCCATGATGACATCATTTGAATAGTGTCTGAATTTAATATCTGTTATAAATAAATGATAGAGCAAACTTGTATGGATGGAGCCAATGGAGACGACAAGATGACATCAATCACGTCAAATATTTGAACTGCTAATGAAATTATGTTGTATTGTATGTACTTTGTATATAATGTTGAAAAGTGAAGTGTATGATTGTAGTGCAATGTTTCATATGTTATAAGTCATGTATAGTGTCTAAGCTTAGCAATGATAGCATGCTATAGTTGTAATGAGATCCAACAACTTTAAACTGGTAGATTAGGCCAATCTATCAGAAGTATATTATGTAAATAACTTGGATTAGTAAGGAGTCCATCATTACATGGAGTGATATAGCAGCAAGGCACATTTCAAATACAGGCTTTATTAAGTGATGTCCCAAAAGCAAAGAGAGGGGGTCGCAGAGGACTTCTCTAGACTGTACACAGACAGAGTTTATAATCTGCATGTATTTGAAATATTTATAAACCACTGCATTCTATAGAGAGGAGTACACAGTTGGATTCGGAATATGGCAACGTAAAGTGTACTTCTTTTAACAAGAATGTATATATCGGCATGGGATGATGAATACTACTAAGAGTAAGTTGAAATGCAATATAACAACTTCTAAATAAAATAGTTTTACTGTTAATAAGTAAAAAGAGGAGGGAAACTGTAGAGAGAATTTAGATGTTGTTATACCCCTCCTAGCCATAGGGGGGCGCTAAGTGCATAAAGCTACTCTTTGTTGTGGAACTTCAGAAGAAGTCCATAAAAGGAAGTGGCTAACAGGAAGAAGAGGTCATTCCCCAGGAGCAGGGAGAGAGAGGGGGGTGAACCACAGTGCTGTGAGACTTTGTTTTGTAAATAAACCTTTTGTAATACTTTTACCTTCTAGTTGCATTGGTTTTGTAAACTTAGAGTTAAATTCCTCACGACAACGCGCTCTCAACTTGATTAGAAAAACCTGGTTCCAGTTAACGAGTGGCACAAGTTAACTACAATCGGGCTTATCTGGTTTAGACAAACCAGATCAAGGGACAGATCCTGGATCTTCTTATACAACATTCGTGGTATAGGTCACTTGTGAATCTAACTAACTGGAGGGGTGTATCTCACTCTGTACTGCACAGAGAGTGATGGTAAAGGCATTGTTTATCCTGTTTATGTATGGCCAATATGGCAAATAGGCACATTTCTCAAAAAGTTGGCCTGTCCCTTTAATTTTGTGCAAATATGCAAATAATTCAGGTCTAAAACATATCCCACTTAAACAGTGTTATTTTGCTGACATTCTTTAAAAAAGGGAGATTAAATAATATATTATGTTTATGATGCTCCACCAGCCATCAGTAGTAGGATGGCTGGTAGAATTGCACATCTGCTGCTTGTAAGTGTCTTGAAATTCATTTTGGTCCAGTACCATGTAACTACATATGAACTACACTTGAATAGGCTCACTCCACTTTATGGGCCGATATGCATGAGTGTACAGAAAGTAGTAGAATGGACTCAGCACGCCACCCTGAGGGGCACCCATGCTGAGGGTCAGGGTGGGGGAATGATGATTACCCATCCTGACTGATTGCGACAGATCAGTCAGGAAGTCCTGGCAGATGTTGTCATCAACGCAGAGGGTGTGCATCTTGGAGACCAGCCTGCTGGGGGTGATGGTGTTAAATGCAGAGCTATAGTCCACAAACAACAGACGCGCATACTGTACATTCCTCGCTGTTCTAGGTGGTGCAGAACAATGTGGAGGGCGATGGAAATGGCATCGTCCGTTGATCTGTTTTCCCTGTAGGCGTACTGGTGTCACACCAGTGGTGTGGATCCAGGGTGGGGGGGAGAGTGGCATTGATGTGCTTTAGAACCAGTCTCTCCAGGCACTTTGTGACTGTGGGTGTTAATGCCACTGACCTGTAATTGTTGAGGCAGGTTATGGCTGTCTGCTTCGGGACTGGCACAATTGTGGTGGACTTCAGGCAGGAGGGATGGTGCACTGTGACAGGGACATGTTAGATGCTGGTGAGCACACCAGCACACTCGTCAGCACAGTCCTTGAGGACCCGTCCTGCTACGCCATCCGGGCCAGCTGCCTTCCGCGTGTTGATGTTACGTAGCACACGTATGACATCATCAGTCTGGATGTTGAGTGACTGGCTGGTGGAGGCTGAGGCTGGCACAGTGGGCATTGTGGTCTCCGTACTCACCACCTCAAAACGGCTGAAAAAGTTGTTGAGTTGCTCGGCCAGTGATGCACTGCTGTTGGTGCTCTGGATGGTGTTATTCTTGTCCTTGGTGATGTGTCTGATGCTTTGCAATGCTCGATGGGGGTTCGAGTCCTCGAAGTGGCTCTCAATCCTCTGCTTATGGGCTACTTTGGCGTCTCTGATGCTCCTCTTCCGCTTCGCCCTGGACGCGCTGTACAGTTCCTTGTCACCGGTCCGGAAAGCCAAGTTGCGTTCTTTTAGCAGGAGCTGGACGTCTCTGGTCATCCAGAGTTTATTGTTGGGGAAAACCCATATACGAGTGATGCTGGTGACATTTTCTACGTAGCATTTGATGTAGAACAACACAGTGGAGGTGTGGGTGTTCATGTTGTCCTCAAATAAGGCCCACTCAGTGTTGCTGAAACAGTCCCGTAACTGCTCAGAAGCCCCTCTGGCCACACCTGTATCTTACAGTGGGTTTCGCTGTGTTTACAATCGGCCTGTATGCTGGGGTGAGAAACAGGGAGACGTGGTCAGATTGGCCCAGGTGATGCCTTATTATACTCACATGTGATGTTACTATAAACATGGTCAAGTGTGTTGTTTCCTCTTGTGGCACACTGCACATGTTGATGGAACTTTGGGAGGACAGTTTTTAGTTTGGCTTGGTTGAAATCGCCAGCTAAAATTAAATAAAGACTCCATCAGGGTGGGCAGTTTGTTGTTTGCTAATTGCTGTTAGCAGATAGCCCAGTGCTGATGTAGTATTAGCGTCGGGGGGTACACAGCAGTAACAATAACAGCTTGAATTCCCACGGCAAATAAAAGGGGCGCATTTTAACTGATAAATATTCTAAATCCGGGGAGTGATCTTGCATTCGTCACGAAAAGGCTTGGCAGCGGGGGTTTGTGCGGGTTCTTCCCTAGTCTAACATGTATCCCAGAACGGCAGCCCCGCTTCTCTCATTTTCTCTCTCGACGCCGCCTATACGTCGCTTCTCGAGGGGGACAACAATCCATGGAGTCTGGCTATCTCAGTCGGGATGTCGTAGCCAGCGTGCTCGTTCTTAATAGCGCAACTGTATTCCAAACTTATACTTAGTAGTTCAGCGGGGCTATACGAGATGTTTACAAGTGCAAACGTATTGCTCAGTAACACGAAAACTACGTAAAAAGCCAAAAAAGAGCACCGGTCTAGGGAGTCTTGAGCCGCTGCACCAGCGTGCGCCACCATGGCATCATTCGATTAAGGGCCGACCATATATTTATTTTCTGTTCAAGATATATTTTGTAGACATTGTTACCTCCTGTCTACATTGCACTCCTATTGAATTGAAAATAAATCTAAAATTCAAGATAAAAAATTACATGTATTTGCATGCATTTGATTCCCAATCACGACACACTGGTATAAATGATTAATATCGAATTAAAAATGCTTTGAAATGCAAAATAATGGCATTTTAAACATGCAATACAAAGATGCTATTAATCGCGATTAACTATAGTTAATCGCAAGATTAATCGCGATTAAGAATATTAATCATTTGACAGCCCTAATATATGATTCATGACCCTCATTCATCATCATTCATGCAATTAACATTCATGTACATCTATTATCCCTTTTGCATCAATCCCTTTCATCATGCATACCCATCAATAGAATAGAATAGAATAGAATAGAAACAACTTTATTTTCCAGCCAAGGCAGGAAATTTGTCATTGGTCTCACCCAAAAACACAGACATGTCTACAACAATTACATAAAAGCCACAAAAAGCCACAAAAAGCACTCCTCCATTCTCATAGCATACAGTATGCATCCATGCATCATTGAGGGCATTCTGAAAGACTGGTTATAGAAATAGAATCGCACAAATCGCTTGAGGAACAGTTTCTTCCCGCAGGCCACGAGACTCCTTAACATACACAAATAGTGAAGTAGCCGTACAGTACCGTACTGTAGCTGCTACCATTACGTATGTCTAATGTTTAATTGTATGTTTAATAAGGAATATGCTATTTGCACCTGTATGTCAAATACGCCAAATTTAAAATGCCGAGTTTAATTGTATGTTTAACTCATTGAGTGCCAGCCACTTTTGGAGAACGGACGCTCCCAGTGCCAGAGTTTCAGAGCGTTTTCAGTGATTTCTCGAGGCCCACAGAATATTGTGTGATATTACTATGTAAACACTGAACACGCACAAAGAACGATGAGACTCTATTCTATCATCTGCAAAAAAAAGTTTATTGATCCCATTTTCCGTTCTTTAGTTATGAGCCGGAGAAGATAGCTTGATTCATCCAAAAACAGCAATTTTTTTCTAGAAGCTGAGATAATTGGCCTTTTGTGAAATTAAACATTTCAAGCACATCACTGACTCTGAAGCTAATCTTTTCTAATGTAGTCACACCTCAAAAATAATTTCCTTCAATAAAACAGTTTAGGCCAGGGAATTTTGTTTGGCAGAATAATATTTTTAGCTACAACCAGCAGCGCTGGCCCCTGCGTGCGCTGCTGGTTGCAGCTTCTTGCTGGTCTTGATTTGCTGCTGGTGGGCATCGGATATTCTGGCTTGCGTTTGTCAATCCTGTCCTGCTGCCTGGGTCTGTCTGGGTGTTGCGTGCTGCTCTGCGTGCCCCCCCCCCCCCCCCCCCGCCCCGCCCCGCCCCGCCCCGCCTCGCCTCAACTGCACACTCCTCCTCCTGTCTGTGGTGGCTCTCTGCTGAGTTTGCTGTGCGCACAGTGAAGGGTGCGCAACATCCAGTTTTTTTACAGCGTTCCGCGTGTGTTTGTCACCGGCAACGATGCTTCCAGTTGAGAATAATAACAACTCCACGGTGTGGATGTGCGGATGTGCTGTCGCAACCGACACTGAGCGGCTCAATTGTGGGAGCAGATTGGCTGCTGCAGGCACAGCTGCAGTAACGTGCTTCAGCATATCGATGCATACGGATGCGATGCGATTTCCGTTTCCATAACGACTTCTTCTTTGTTTTTTCCTTGCCTTTCTGTTATGTGGAGAGCACTGTCGCCACCTAAGGGTTCTGTAAAATAGGTTATAGACCTCCAATAGCTACAATAGTTGTACCAGAGATGTATCAGGGATTGATCCACGTCCCACCGTCAAAAAACGCAATTGACGACAATCGTCGTCTTTGGCACTCTACGTCAGTATTTGAATTGACGACAGCTGTCGTCATTGGCATTCAATGAGTTAATAAGGAATATGATATTGGCACCTGTATGTCAAATACGCCGAATTTAAAATGTTTAAGCACGTTTAAAGTATGCACACGACATGTGCACCTATGTGCAGTGAATATGCCACTGTCTCTGACTTGTCTTATCACTATACTGCCTTATTGCTTGTTGTGTCTCTTGTTGTTTTTGCACTCAAATGCCCTGTTATATTTGTACTATGTTGTAAACGGAGTTCACAGCACAAGAATTTCACACGTGATACTTGTACCATGGAGTGACAATAAAAATCTTGAATCTTGAATCTTGAGAAATAGAAATAGAAATAGAAAAAACATTATTGTCCAGCCAAGGCAATTTGTCAGTGGTCTCACCCAATTACGTAAAAACACAAACATGTCTACAAAAATTACATAAAAGCCACAAAAAGCACAGACATGTATAACTGCAGAAGGGAACACCAACAGCCTAGTGACAACACAACACATCACATCATAGATTAGTCAGTGTTGCACTCCTCCGTTCTCATGTCCCCTGTTCACATTACTGTTGTTTATTGACTACATTAATTGCATTAGGAATAAAGGAGCCCTTGTAGATCTTGGTCCTTGCCAGGGGTTTTCTATAGCGCCGCCCTGAGGGGAGCAGCTCAAACTCAAGGTGGAAGGGGTGTGTCTCATCATTGATGATCAGCAGGACTTTCGTCTGTACAGCTGAGCTGTAGAGGTCATCTAATGGCTTTTGTTGGTGGCCAACTATCTTCCGTGCCGTCTTTACAATCCTGTTTAGCTTGTTTCTATTGGCTAACGTCAGGTGCCCATGACAGACAGAGATATTAAAAACAAGGATGCTCTCTACCTGGCTGACATAAACGTTTTCCAGGATGTCAGGCCTGACCCTGAACCCCTTCAATTTCCTCATTAACCTCTTAACACGTTCACTGCTAATGACGTGTTAATACGTCAAAAAAATGATTTTTTTTTTTTGACCGTGGGATGTGCATCTAACCCTTTTACATCTCTTATATAAATATTGGAGCCACCGAACGTGTACAACCCATTCCACCGACCCACTAAGTGGCGACAGTGCTCTCCTGACTAGAGGAAGGCAAGCAAAAAGCAGTGTGAGGAAGCCATTCTCATGAAAATGGATTGGCGAAAACGCTTTCGTTTTCGCGCTGATTGCTGGCGGTGCGGGATTGCAAATTTGCATAATAGATTACGGGTGGAACACGCTTTGAAACACGCAGCATAAATATGACCAGAATCGCAAAAGCTTCATCAAAGCTCTCAACCCGAAACTCCAAGAAACGAGCGAGCCCATCCAGACTTGCCCAGCGGCCGCCAGCAGACAGGCACAGTAGCAGCAAAGCAGTGAGCCTGGTGACGCGAGGTTACAGCAGCAACAGAAACAAGCTTGTGACACGCCCGCTGCAGCCAAGAAGAACACACACAGAGGGAGGAGTTTGAAGGAGAGGGGTGTTTCCTGCTGTTATGGAGGAAATGACTGTTCAAAACTATTGATAAGATGTCTGACGTCTTACTGATGCCAAAAATGAATGGTTAAAGTGACTGTTCTATCGAATTTCACAAAAAGCCGTTTATCTCAGAATAAATTTTCAGACGCTGAAACCATGCTGTATTCAACTGCTAATGCTTACATAACTACTAACTCTACAAACTAACTCTTTTAGACAGAGAAAGCACACATTCTATTAGTTCTTTTGAGATATTGTGTGTTCACAAAATCCTAACAGAAACGAATCCTCGGCTCTTGAAAGATGAGCCAGAATCCTCAAAAAAAAACCTTGGCAGAAGCTAACTACAGTATTGAAAAACGGCTGGCAGTGAATGTGTTAAGCATCCGACCGCCACACATTAAAACGTCTTCCCTGCCCTCTGCTGGCGCCCATTGTCTTAGTATATAGTGAAGCAGCATCCCATTTGAAAGGTAAGCTTGTCGTCGTTTGATTGACACCATGCTTGGCCTATTATGTGCTTCCAATCTCGGGATATAAACTCAAACAGCCAACTAGCTTCAGTTTTGAAAACGTGACGTCAACTGGTCCCGCCTCTCAAAGACTGGTCCAATCACAATTGACGCTGAAAATTATTGACAGTTCGAGTAGCCACTAAAATTCTGAAAAAGCCATGTGCTTGCTGACGGAGTCACTTCAACGTGAAGCTCTGTATCTCGCTGCGTAACTGCATTAGCGGAAAGGGGTGTGTGTGTTATTGTGTGATCAGCTGATACAGTATGTAAGGGTGTGCTGTAAAAAAAAAAGTTTTCTCTAGTTTTGAAAATGACTAAGTGATGTTTATTTTCATATAACAGGCAATCATCTGTTGAAGATGAAGATGAGGAGTGGGAGCCTGTCAAGCAGCCAAGATTGGAGGAGCCGGACAGTGAGGACGAGCCGGACAGTGAGGAGGAGCTCCCTGTCCATTCCCAGAGAGGTTTTGCTGGCAGCAGACGACGGGTCTGACCGGTGGAATGATGTCAATGATCCAGACATAACACCGCCACAGCCAACTTTCAGACCGGCCAATCCACCAGGACCCCGGCTCATAAATACAGCTACGTACACACAGCCCCTCCAGCTCTTCCAGCTTTTTTTCACAAACTCTATTTTACAGACAATAGTTCAAAACATATGATGTCATAACATGATTTATGACATCACTGATGTCACAATCCCTATTATGACATCACTGATGATGTCACCATGCCTGACAATATTGATGATTTCACAGTGTCTCTTATGACATCTTAGTATCTGTTTCAAATCTTCAGTGTTGTATTGATACTTTTGACAACACTAGTCTGAATAAAAACGGCTTTTCTACCATAGCACTTGTACTGACTCCGTTGTATGCACAAACTTTAGTTTCACAAAGGGGAAAATGCAGCATAATATGTTTCAGTTTCAGTTACTCTATGTGTAACCTTTCATTAGAGCCCAAGATTATGACTGTACGTTGAAGCGTTCAAGAGTTATAGCGTTTTTATCATAGGAATGTGACTGGATACCAAGTGTCCTTTTGGAGTCTCCAAATGTCCTTTTTTGAAATTCGCCTAAAAATATCATTAGAAAAACATGTGTAAAACACTCATTTTCTGTGTTATTGTTATCAAATTTGGACCTGAACTAGGAAAGACTTCAGGCTATGGCCCCATTGTGTTTTCCAGCTAATAACTGCCAGCTACAGTCATCTGCAGGCATCTGTTTGCAAAATAATTCAGACGAACACTAAAAAAACACTTATTTCAGTGTGGTCAAACCTCTGTAACTCTATGACAGTAGCAGTTGGAGTAATTCTGACTGTTGTGGAAGAAATTCTGAGGTGTTTCCTTTCAAAAGAGGCCAAAACTATGCATCAGCTAATGGTTCAAGAATAGCTTTCAATTTACTTTGGGTATGCATTGCATAGGCGTTTTTTGCAAATTTGGCAGGATGCTTAAGAGGTTAAAAACAGTCTCTGATGAGCCTTTTTACAGATGAAATCAACATTGTCTGTGAAGCTCAGTTTGTCATCAATATTTGTTCCCAGATACTTACAACAGTTTCAAACAGCATCAGAGGGAGTAGGTCTGGATGGTTTAAAATGAGCTCTTTTGTCTTTCCAACATTAATTAGGAATGAGCTGGACTCACACCACTGTTCAAACTTAGAGACCTGAGCAAAGTAATCAGAGACATCATCATTTTTGTTAAAAAGTCCCACTAAGGCCATGTCATCCGCATATTCAAATAGCCTAAAACTACTGTTATGCAGGCCAAGTGTCATTTCATTAGTGTACACAGAGAACAATACTAAAACGCAGCCCTGCGGGGCCCCTGTGTTTAAAACAATCTCATCAGAGAGCAGCTCTTTGACACGCCCTCTTTGTGGGTGGTCGGGCACAAGGCTCCTGTTCACGTCTAAGTCCAGGAGCCGTTGCAAAAGTACATGAACTTGCATCGTATTAAAAGCCGCAGTAAAAATCAGCAAATAAAATCCGTGCATAAGTATTAGCCTTTTGACTGGTGACCATGTCAACCATGGAGAGCGTGGCGTCCTCAGTCCTTCTGCAGGCTTTATAGGCCAACTGGGTCCAGTTGTTTTGTTTTATGGATGAGGTGAGGTGTGTACAAACAGCCCTCTCCATGCACTTAGCCAGTACAGAGGTTAAGGCTAAAGGGCGGAAGTGATTGAGTTCCTTTGAGCCAGACTTTTTGGGTACTGGTGTAATTGTCGATGCCTTCCAGGTAGTGGGCACGGTACAGGTGTATAATACAAACTGAAATAGCCGAGTTAAAACTGATGTAAGCTGGGTGGCACATGTTTTCAAAACCCGTCCACGCAGGCCATCAGGACCTGCTTTGTGAGGCTTCATCCCAGAGAGGCAGGTGCCAACCTCCTCCTCGGACAGCTGGATTGTGCGGTCAACCTCCTCCTCGGACAGCTGGATTGTGGGGTCAACCTCCTCCTCAGACAGCTGGATTGTGGGGTCAACCTCCTCCTCAGACAGCTGAATTGTGGGGTCAACCTCCTCCTCGGACAGCTGGATTGTGGGGTCAACCTCCTCCTCGGACAGCTGAATTGTGGGGTCAACCTCCACCTCGGACAGCTGGATTGTGGGGTCAACCTCCTCCTCAGACAGCTGGATTGTGGGGTCAACCTCCTCCTCAGACAGCTGAATTGTGGGGTCAACCTCCTCCTCGGACAGCTGGATTGTGGGGTCAACCTCCTCCTCGGACAGCTGAATTGTGGGGTCAACCTCCTCCTCGGACAGCTGGATTGTGGGGTCAACCTCCTCCTCGGACAGCTGGATTGTGGGGTCAACCTCCTCCTCGGACAGCTGGATTGTGGGGTTTCTTGGTATATTGGTGCAAATGGCATCACTCTTATCCTTTTACTGTCTGGAGCGTCCAATCTTCCATAAAAGCGGTTAAGGTCGTTCACAAAGGAAATGTCCATGGCTGAATCCTCTTGTCTTTTGGGCATTCTACCCATCATTTTGTTAAGACCCTCCCATGCTTGTCTGGCGTTCCCTCTACAGAATCTGTTCTCCACTTTGTTCTTAAAATCAATTTTCGCTTTCTGTATCTTGGCCCTGAGCTCCCTTTTTTTGTCCTTGACTACATCCATGTCTCCCGTGAGAAATGCCATATTTTTGTCATGAAGGCATTGCTTCAGTTCCTTTGACAGCCAGGGCTTATTGTTAGAGAATACTTTGACTTGCTTGGTGTTGATTACAGATTCCTCGCAGAACTGTATGAGGTGATACAGTCTGTCAGCTCATGGGGGTCTCTGCATGAGAACACATCCCAATTTGTGGTTTCAAAACAGGACCGTAGCTTGTCCTCACTTTCTCTGTCCCAGTCATGGATTGTTTTTATGGTGGGGGTTTCCCCCTTTACCCGTTGCCCGTTGTCTATACTTCGGCAGTAAGACTGTAGAAAATGGTCTGTAATGGCCCACCATCAGACCTGTTCTTGGGGCAATTGATGCCCACGAACCAACGCGCCAACGACGTAATGATGATGGCACCGCCGTGACATCATCAATGATGATGTCAGAGTTCACCTGTGAGGTCATCAGCGATGTCAGACGGTCTAGGCTGACTGTGATGGCAGACGGGACTTTATGAGGTCACCGATGATGTCATACCTCCCCGGACGTTGTGACATCACCAACGATGTCATACACCAAATGTGGGGGGGTATATAACAAGGTGTTCTGTTATGGTATTGTATTCTTGGTCCTATGTTTCCCTTTCTGTATATGATGTATACTGCTTCTGCCTGATACTCAATAAAGATATTCCCCTTTCTGCAATCCGTAAGCTCTGTACGCAGCTTCTGCCTTGCTCCTATCTGCCTGATATTTCATTAAAGCTTGAAAGACATCTCTGTGGTTCTAACCGATCACTGCCCGTGAGCCCTTACCTAAGATCCAGCATACTTCACACAAGGCAAGCACATAAACTTCCTTACAATGACGTTATGGTCTGATCTGCCGATCGGAGGTCTGCATATTGCATGCATCGTCAATATTGCCATAACAGAGATCCAGGATGTGTGATAACCGGGTTGGACAGTCAACCCGTTGCTGAAGTGTGTTGACTTATTGATCAAGTGTGTAAATGTAGAGTAAATGTGTGAATATGCCACATAGGATTGTAAACAAAGGCTTATACATATATGTTTCCAGATATGGCAGAGTTATATGCCGTTAAACATGAAAAAACATCTGGACATTGTACAGAGGTTTAAATTAGCGACACCAATCCTGCTCTCTCACCGCTCTTAGTGGTAGCAGGGGTTTACACTGCTGTGCTCAGACCTCTGAGAAAACAAACAGCAAATCAGCATTACCTGTAGCGATTTGTCACTAAAGGCTTTTAGTCAACATTAACATTTTCCCTTGTCCTCAAACACTTATAACTCAACCAATGAGATTACTGCTGCTTCCAGGGGACATCTGCCGCTCAGAAATGTTTACAGAATTAAAACTGCAATCCACAGTATCACCACTAGGCTTTCAATATGTGAAGCTACAGTAGCATGTTCTATGATCTGAAGTTAAGTAGATCTACATTTCCAATCTTGTTCTTGTTTTTATTTACAGATCAAATCCAGATGACACCTGGGTCATTACAATTGTGGTAGCTGTTCTGGGCTTTGTGTTCATAGTCATAGGATGTGTTGTCTTCCTTCTCTGTCGCCAAAGGTGTGGAACATGTAAGTCTCAGTGCGCTTCATTTCAACACAGAAGGGAAATGAAAAGTCTGCAATTTTGCAAGTTTAATCTATGGAGACAGGAACACGTTATATTTGATATGAGGCTTGCACATGAATTAAGCATCAATTCACAGTGACTGTGTAGGCTAGCCTCCATTTACAGTCAGACATTTGGATGAAGGTGGGTTCATTGTTTTGATCAACTTAAAACAAACACGCACGCACGCACGCACGCACGCACGCACGCACACGCACACACACACACACACACACACACACACACACACACACACAAACACACACACACACACACACACACACCTAATTTGACCTAATTAGTGCAGGTCTAATGAGGCTGTGTAGTGATTTCTGTCATGTAAAATAATGTGGGACTAGTTAGATTTAATTTGTTTTACATTGTTTAAAACAGTGGTGGACTTAAAATGTAGTTTGATGCTATTACCAGCTCAGTGGCCTTGTGGTTAGTGAGTTCGATCCCCGGCCGAGTCATACCAAAGACTATAAAAATGGGACCCATTTGCCTCCCTGCTTGGCACTCAGCATCAAAGGCTTGGAAATTGGGGGGTTAGATCACCAAATGATTCCCGTGCGTGGCACTGCTGCCGCTCACCGCTCCCCCAGGGGATGGGTCAAATGCGGAGAACAAATTTCGCACACTCAGGCAATCAGTGGGACTTTTGTCAAAAATGGAGAGAATGCACACCGTGAAATCTCAGCGAGGTGCCGCTGACGGACAAGAATCCATAGGAAGAATAGAAACCTCACACTCTGGCTCTGATGCAATGAGTTTAATAAAAAGACAACGTTTCGGCCTGGTGTCATGACTTGACAAAGGCCACCAGGCCGAAACGTTGTCTTTTTATTAAACTCATTGCATCCAGTTACATTTTAAATTGGTGGTATACTGAATAAAATTACTTTCTTTAAAAAATAGAATACTTGAAGGGAATACTTTTATTTGTTTGTTTTTATTTGCTCTAAAATTCATATGAAGTAGGCAAGTTGTGTGCACACGCAATGTAGCCTACCTGACTCCCTACAACCCTGCTGCTCTATCTGTCTGGCCCTGAGACACTGGCCCTGAGACACTGCTCTATCTGTCTGGCCCTGAGACACTGCTCTATCTACCTGGCCCTGAGACACTGCTCTATCTGTCTGGCCCTGAGACACTGCTCTATCTACCTGGCCCTGAGGCACTGCTCTATCTGCCTGGCCCTGAGACACTGCTCTATCTGCCTGGCTCTGAGACACTGCTCTATCTGCCTGGCCCTGAGACCCTGCTCTATCTGCCTGGCCCTGAGACACTGCTCTATCTGCCTGGCTCTGAGACACTGCTCTATCTGCCTGGCCCTGAGACACTGCTCTATCTGTCTGGCTCTGAGACACTGCTATATCTGTCTGGCCCTGAGACACTGTTCTATCTGTCTGGCCCTGAGACACTGCTCTATCTGTCTGGCCCTGAGACACTGGCCCTGAGACACTGCTCTATCTGCCTGGCCCTGAGACACTGCTCTATCTGCCTGGCCCTGAGACACTGGCCCTGAAACACTGCTCTATCTGACTGGCCCTGAGACACTGGCCCTGAGACACTGCTCTATCTGCCTGGCCCTGAGACACTGGCCCTGAAACACTGCTCTATCTGACTGGCCCTGAGACACTGCTCTATCTGACTGGCCCTGAAACACTGCTCTATCTGACTGGCCCTGAAACACTGCTCTATCTGGCTGGCCCTGAGACACTGCTCTATCTGACTGGCCCTGAGACACTCCTCTATCTGCCTGGCCCTGAGACACTGGCCCTGAAACACTGCTCTATCTGACTGGCCCTGAAACACTGCTCTATCTGACTGGCCCTGAGACACTGGCCCTGAGACACTGCTCTATCTGCCTGGCCCTGAGACACTGGCCCTGAAACACTGCTCTATCTGACTGGCCCTGAAACACTGCTCTATCTGACTGGCCCTGAGACACTGGCCCTGAGACACTGCTCTATCTGCCTGGCCCTGAGACACTGGCCCTGAAACACTGCTCTATCTGACTGGCCCTGAGACACTGCTCTATCTGACTGGCCCTGAAACACTGCTCTATCTGACTGGCCCTGAAACACTGCTCTATCTGGCTGGCCCTGAGACACTCCTCTATCTGCCTGGCCCTGAGACACTGGCCCTGAAACACTGCTCTATCTGACTGGCCCTGAAACACTGCTCTATCTGCCTGGCCATGAGACACTGCTCTATCTGCCTGGCCCTGAGACACTGGCCCTGAGACACTGCTCTATCTGCCTGGCCCTGAGACACTGCTCTATCTGCCTGGCCCTGAGACACTGTTCTATCTGCCTGGCCCTGAGACACTGCTCTATCCTGGCCCTGAGACACTGCTCTATCTGTCTGGCCCTGAGACACTGCTCTATCCTGGCCCTGAGACACTGCTCTATCTGCCTGGCCCTGAGACACTGGCCCTGAAACACTGCTCTATCTGCCTGGCCCTGAGACACTGCTCTATCTACCTGGCCCTGAGACACTGCTCTATCCTGGCCCTGAGACACTGCTCTATCTGATTGGCCCTGATACACTGCTCTATCTGCCTGGCCCTGAGACACTCGCACTGTTCAAGTGCTAAAGTTAAGTATTGTTGTTTAACATGCAATTGTATTTTTTTTGTTTTTTGTTTTTTAATGTAATCAGGATTCCCACGGGACCTTGAACTCCTTGAAAATTGGTGAATTTGGGTCCTTGAAAGTCTATGAATTTGATGTAGAAGGAGTCTCTTCTGCTTCAGCCCCTCCACAGAGGGAGGTTGGTGCTCTCAAGACAGGACAGCATTAACAACAGCAATAAATGGGTGAACCCAAGAAGAACCTGGAGCACTCGATGCACTGGAAATTAATTCAATAGGTGCAGACTAAGGTTTCGACGTGACAGCGTCTTCATCAGAGTCAAACAGTAATGGCAAAAAACAAGTAGTTTAAATAAGCCTCCAAAACAGTCTGCTATTGGTTGCTCAGGATGGGGGGTGGTCTATCAATAAGCCAATACAGTGACAGCACTCAAAAGAGGGATAGGCACTAAAGCCAACCCATACATGACAGGACAATAATAAGCAATAGAAAATATAGTAGAAAAAGATAGACACAAGTAATAAACAACAAGCAATAAACAACAACTTCCTCCCACACATCAAGGTACAGATTTAAAAAAGCATGAGAGGCTTAGTTCTTCATTAAGTGCATTTGGTTCCACTGTGTTCAGGGCATGAATTCAATAAGCCTCTTGTCTGAACAATTTCATGACAATGTCGCCCCCTCTCTGTGAGGGAGAGACTTTCTCTATTCCCCAGAATTTCAAGGTAGCAGCAGAGCCATGTTGGGCTTGAGCATAATGTCTTGCTATTACATAATCCAAGTTGTGGTTACAGATGGCAGCCTTGTGTTCTGCAATGCAGGTTATTTTTATAGGTAGCCCAGAGCCAGATTCACAAAATCTTAAGAAAAAAAAATCTTCTCAAGTGCCATTTTTGTCTTAACTTTAGTCTTAAGAAATAAGATTGGAAAAAAATGTTATTTCCCAAAACAGTTCTTATGTATTTTCTTAAATTTCTTCTTATGTTTCTTCCTAAGAAAAACATTGTGAAGAAAATGTATTCTTGAAATGAAAGTTGTTCTTGATTTTTTCCTTAACTTTGAGACAGCCCTTCCCCTGTCTTAAAATTCCTACAGTGAAAAGTTAAACCTCTAATATCATATTTAAACACATTTTAGACAAGTAGGTTCTAGTTCCAAGTCTACATAGGTTCCCCTACACCTACCATTAAGATTAACATTTATTGTACATCTTTATTTGGTGTTGGGTCACTCTGCTTATCTAGCTTATTTTCTTTGCTAGCAATAAGCTAGCAAATAAAATTAGCTAGAGGCTTATTTACAACAGACATGACAGACAACAACAAACACCTGCCAATGTTTAAATCTTTGCCCTAGTTGTCCTACTCTACCTGTAAATAGGTTTTGTAGATGGAAGGACTTTGGGTTGCCTCCTACAGCCTCATCGCATAGCCTCAATGGCAGTATGCCTAAAGTTGATTAAGTTAGACCCTATTGAAGTATATTTTATATTACTGTGTTATATTCCTCTTCTTTACAAGATTCAGTGTTATGCTATATCAATTAGATGATTGGAATGCTCTCTCATACAGAGAGTGTGGGCCCAGCATCACTGGCCACTCTCTTTGTTATTACTAGGTAGGTTTAAGGGGGTTTAGAGAAGAAGGGGGGTCTACAATGACTTGGATTGATTCCAGATGCCAGGGCCACCAGGACACCCCGAAGTCAGTGGAGAAGGGGGTACCACAAGGATCTCTAGGCTCCAAGAGAACAAGGTGTAGGGACCATTCCATATCTACAATGGGGGGTCATATTACGAACCAAAAGTGGGCAGGCTTGGCAGAGAAGGATTTGGGATGACATGTTTGTCTGAGTGCATAAAAGGGGTCTTCTGTTGTCCAGTACTCCAGATTTGAGGATTGGCTAGCTCTTATCTCCAGACGCTGCAGGTCTGTTCAATACCAAGAATTGTTGCTTTGGAATAAAATTTTCTGTTGCATCAAAGCTGCTATTCTGGACTCCATCATTTCATCTCAGAGGAAGACTCGACTGCAGTAACAACATAATGGCGATCACAAATTGCCTTTTTGCGGGCGAGCTGAGTTTTGGGATGTTTTGGTGGGCTCTGGTATAAATTTGAGACATATGGGGGTGTTAAGTTTTTAGGGAATGGCTGGCACACAAATGACTTATTATTAATAACAGCCATTGAGTCAGATAGACTATTAACATTACACAATGAGAGCAACATTCAGAACGTTACTAAAGGTAACGTCAGTTTGGAAGTAATCAAATTAGTCTGGAACTGTCAAAGTGTGCTATACTGGGGATGTTAAAACTTTTTAAAAGGGGGAGTCCCCCAGGAGTAACTAAGGTAGCCTAAAGGCCTAATGGGCCCAGATGAGAGAGAGAATTGTTGAATTGTTTTAAAGCACATGATGAAAGTAGCTTTTAGAATATACTTTACGGCAAATAAATGCGAGGAATAATAGTACTGTAAGGCAGATTGTCTATTGGAATACTGAATGTGAAAGTGACTGTGATTGGAATAGCCTGTAGCATGCCCGGTCTAAAAGGGGATGAGTAGCCTATTGGTTTAATAGAAGGTTTGTGTGCACATCCAACCTTTTGTTAGGCCAGGTGCTGGGTACAGAGGCACAATATAGAAAAAATAGAGAAATACCCGCACACTGGAGCAGCTCCAATATATTTAATTTAAACAGCTACTGCAAGCTTTCGACCCACACAGGGGTCTTCATCAGGCAAATGGCATGAGGGAAGACATAACAGGTATATATGGGGACAAGGGCTGATGACAGTACATTAACGGCAGCTGCCGTCAGTCAATTAACCCTAAAGTGCATAGCCAATAGCAGGTAACCAGCACCTTAACAGGACCTGACTGCGGCCAAAAAATAAAGGTGTAGTCAGTCATTTTTTATACACCTATTATATAACCAATAGCCTATTGGTTTGACATAGGAATGAGTATTTAAATGGAAAATTTAGGGCTTTAAATAAGGAAAGTCGACATTTGATTAAAGTATCTGATCAATGCTATGTAATCAAATAGGACGAAATAAGTGAAGGAATACTCAAATAAAAGGAAATGAGAAGTTAAATGTTGAAATGCGTGTAGGCTATGCACAACAGTGTTTGTTTAATCTTTTGAATCAAGACGCCCGAGTTTGCTTGCTAGGAAAATGGCCAAGTTACAATGAAAAAAGATGCATGATTCCCCGGGGATTTTCCAAAATCAGAGTGATATGTTTTAAATAAAATCTACTATCTATGGTAGGATCTTACAAATATATATATATATATACAGTATATATATATATATAAACCTTTATATAAATATGGCGACTAGTTTGATAAGATATTAATAGTGGAATGAATATCGCCGGTTAAGGCGATGAACAGGCTACAAGTGCTGTGAACTATACAACATGAGATGATATGCTGCAAACTGGCCTCCTCCGCCTGCCTGTTTGGCTGAGCAGCATCGCGAGCTGCCCGGCTGAAGCAAAGCCATTCAGCATCGTTCACTCTGGGGATCAAAAAGGCAATTGTTACCTAAAGGCCTAAATTAGTTGCATCTCTGTATTAGGAGTGATGTCATATTTATCAATATTGACTGATATGAAATATGTTATAGCGATATGTTGGCTATTTTGCTGAGCCTTATGAAATATAGGCTTGCCTTCACTGTATTATATATTATATTTGGCATGGTGCAATTGGTTGCGTGCACATGATTACTGAAGTAACTAATGTTATCTCAAAACGGGAGGCTTTTGCAAGCAAATTCTGAGGAATGGATATTTGATAAGGCTGCATGAATAACTTTGTGGTTACAATATGCAGAGACGTTTGTTGCATGCTTTTTGGCCGAACGTGGGGTCTGCTCCCTCGGTCCGGCCTCCGCCCGCGCCCTAAATTTGCGGCTATGCCTGTCAAGAAGCGCCCGTTCTGGGGCTGGCCTCGACACCAGCGACAATAGGCCGCTGTAAAGTCAGCTCACAGTAAAACGGTGACCGTGAAGCCGGGATTACTATTACATGAAATACGTCACACTATGCATGAAATCAGGTCTGAACACCATCACCGTAATATTGTAATAATAGTAGTAACGATTGCCTGGTTAGAATAATCTGCGACGCGAAAATGGAGACGGCTTCACTGTCGGAAGCGCAAGCCGGAGGAAAAGAGTTGGATAGATGTTGAGCGCTCGGTTAAATGATAATAAATCTTGTTGTTCCTGTCGCGGTCCCTCTGATTAACGTTTTCCGGTGTAAAATATGTCCCGAATGTGTTTCAAATTGTAAAATTAGCTTTAATGACCAAAATGCGAGACTCATTGGCCAATAAACAGCCAGGAGTGGGTCTCGCGCTACTTTTGTATGCTAAAATAAAGCTGATAATGTACAATTTGATCCAAGGGACAAAAAAAAAAAAAACTTTCAGAGTACAACACAAACTGTCTATTTTGCTGCAACTCGGCAGTGCTGCTTGGTCCAGAACCTTACTTCCTGGAACTTTTGAGAGTGAAAAGCTGGTCCATGGGAGTGAATGGAGATGTCGGGACTCCAGGGAGGGAACTCCAGTCGGGAGCGCATTCTGTTCAGGGTTTGCATGATAAGTGAACTGCGCATGCATGAGGGCAGGCGTGGCTAAATTCACACAGTGTACCAGAAAGTTCTCGCTGCAGAGGGGGACTTTTTCTTTTGCTGCGAGTGAGGTGCTTTTGAGCAAGGCACCCTCGACTTATCGCCCTGAAAAGGCGACAGCGTGCGTTGCGAGTAATGTTGGTGCATGTTTTTGCTCTGCCGAACAGAAACTGCCGGTAGTCAATTATCTTGTGCTTGATGCTCGATCGTGAAAGTCTTTATGAATAAGCTGGGCCTCTAAAAGTTTGATAAGCAACCTCGATGTGACGAGTTATACTGTGCATCAATGCCCGTGATTTATGGCTAGGCTGCTTTAGCTGATTGGACTCCAAATCAGCATGCACACATTCAGTAAGGCACACACCTTTTAAGAAGGGCTGTTGTGGTGATTTGGTTTGCGAGCTAATCATAAGTTGGCGATTTAAGGGAGTAGTCACCAATTGGTTTTTCTACAGCGATATTAAGGTGATTTGAACTTTTATCTATCATAAGGCGTTATGAAAGATCTCTCTCTGTTGTGACATTGTTAAGTTAGCCGGAATTAAAAAAAAAAAAAAAAAAACATGTCTTCCGCCGCAGGCTTTCACTTAACAATGGTATGAATTTTGAGCGAAGCTACGGCCTAGATTCGCTCCGCGTGTGACCGTGCTACATCACAGCCAGTGTTGTGGGTGCGTGGGCTGTTTCGTGGAGGTTACATGGTTGAGGCTGTGAGTTATTTGAGTTTGTTCTGTATTGTGTGTTTTTATTTTTTAGGGCCGGAAACGGAAGTGGTTGTGATGTTTGCGTGCTCTGGGTGACGCGAGCTTGGATCTTGATTTTACTTTTCTCCTACTTCCTAGGTTCTCTATGATGAAGACGTTAGAATACAACATTGTTTGCTGTACTTTACAGCCGGGGTTAAAATATGCATTATGCATAATGAACATGGAAGAGTAGACTGCAAGGAGAATGCATGAGGTCAGTCCTGAGTTTTTCTCCTCATATAAAATGCATAATTTACGTTTATTATTATTCTAAAGGCTGCATTCAATAATATATTACGATCTATTGTTTTCCCCCACGAAGTTGTGATACCATTAAATAATAGTAGGCTAGGTCTCTACCATGGAAACATGCCCCCCCCCCTCCATCCTCCCCTGCTTTACCCTGTCTGTGTGGAGAGAGGCGTTACCATGGCAACATGTCCCCCCCCCCTCCATCCTCCCCTGCTTTACCCTGTCTGTGTGGAGGGAGGCGTTACCATGGCAACATGTCCCCCCCCCCCTCCATCCTCCCCTGCTTTACCCTGTCTGTGTGGAGAGAGGTGTTACCATGGCAACATGCCCCCCCCCCCTCCATCCTCCCCTGCTTTACCCTGTCTGTGTGGAGAGAGGCATTACCATGGCAACATGCCCCCCCCTCCATCCTCCCCTGCTTTACCCTGTCTGTGTGGAGAGAGGCGTTACCATGGCAACATGTCCCCCCCCCTCATCCTCCCCTGCTTTACCCTGTCTGTGTGGAGAGAGGCGTTACCATGGCAACATGTCCCCCCCCCCTCCATCCTCCCCTGCTTTACCCTGTCTGTGTGGAGATGCGTTACCATGGCAACATGCCCCCCCTCCATCCTTCCCTGCTTTACCCTGTCTGTGTGGAGAGAGGCGTTACCATGGCAACATGTCCCCCCCCCTCCATCCTCCCCTGCTTTACCCTGTCTGTGTGGAGAGAGGCGTTACCATGGCAACATGCCCCCCCCCCCCTCCATCCTCCCCTGCTTTACCCTGTCTGTGTGGAGAGAGGCGTTACCATGGCAACATGTCCCCCCCCCCTCCATCCTCCCCTACCCTGTCTGTGTGGAGGGAGGCGTTACCATGGCGACATGTCCCCCCCCTCCATCCTCCCCTGCTTTACCCTGTCTGTGTGGAGAGAGGTGTTACCATGGCAACATGCCCCCCCCCCCTCCATCCTCCCCTGCTTTACCCTGTCTGTGTGGAGAGAGGCGTTACCATGGCAACATGCCCCCCCTCCATCCTCCCCTGCTTTACCCTGTCTGTGTGGAGAGAGGCGTTACCATGGCAACATGTCCCCCCCCCTCCATCCTCCCCTGCTTTACCCTGTCTGTGTGGAGAGAGGCGTTACCATGGCAACATGTCCCCCCCCCTCATCCTCCCCTGCTTTACCCTGTCTGTGTGGAGAGAGGCGTTACCATGGCAACATGTCTCCCCCCCTCCATCCTCCCCTGCTTTACCCTGTCTGTGTGGAGATGCGTTACCATGGCAACATGCCCCCCCCCTCCATCCTTCCCTGCTTTACCCTGTCTGTGTGGAGAGAGGCGTTACCATGGCAACATGTCCCCCCCCCTCCATCCTCCCCTGCTTTACCCTGTCTGTGTGGAGAGAGGCGTTACCATGGCAACATGTCCCCCCCCCTCCATCCTCCCCTGCTTTACCCTGTCTGTGTGGAGAGAGACGTTACCATGGCAACATGTCCCCCCCCTCATCCTCCCCTGCTTTACCCTGTCTGTGTGGAGAGAGACGTTACCATGGCAACATGTCCCCCCCCCTCCATCCTCCCCTGCTTTACCCTGTCTGTGTGGAGAGAGGCGTTACCATGGCAACATGTCCCCCCCCCTCCATCCTCCCCTGCTTTACCCTGTCTGTGTGGAGATGCGTTACCATGGCAACATGTCTCCCCCCCTCCATCCTCCCCTGCTTTACCCTGTCTGTGTGGAGATGCGTTACCATGGCAACATGTCTCCCCCCCTCCATCCTCCCCTGCTTTACCCTGTCTGTGTGGAGATGCGTTACCATGGCAACATGTCCCCCCCCCCTTTAGTCAAGGGTCTGGAAATTGCATGAGAGAGAGAGAGGGTTCTCTCAAATTCAGAGCTGCACTATTCACCTTATTCTTCTTTGCTTCTGTCATTTCGTAATAGTATTTCCGTTTTGACTTGCCAAAAACCCCGCAGGCAAAATGGCCGCGCACACTCCGCTCCTAAAGTGGCAAAATTACTCCCCCATAAACTAACATATCTTGGCCAATACGTATGTAACATACAAAATAAAACAACCCGTAATATCTTAATTTTATGTAGAATGCAGAGGACATGTAACTGTTTAGTTAAACTTGCATTCCAGGAATATTGTGCTCTTAAGATGACGTTAGTGGAGTCGAGGCTGTTGCGTCCTGAAACCCACATAGGTTGCGTGCGATTCGAGGCGTAACCTATGTGCGTTTTAGCGTAACCTATGTGCGATTCGAAATAACGCATCCGAGATAGAAACGTTATGAATATAGCCACGTTATAAACAACAAACTAACGCTGGTGATCCGTATGGAAACAGTGTTACTCGAAATGGTTAAAAGTTATATCAATTTGGTCATTCAGTGGCATTTTACTGCCATATAACATAGTGGCTAATATTAGCCACAGAAGGCAACTAGCACTGAACCGGAAGAACAAATACGTTTGCGTTGAACGCGGAAGAGAGAAAAAGTGGGCGTGGTGAATAAGGTGAATTGGAATGACTGTCAAGGGTCGGGTTTTGAGATTGCAAACATTAGTTGATCAGTTGATTACAGTGATTAAGGATTAAGCACAAGGCTTTACATCACATGACTGTCATTCTATGTGACAAGACATTGACAAAATGTAATAGATATATATTTATAGATTCCTGCTGCTAGTTATCTGTAATAGAGAGAAATAGCTAATAATCTGATAAGAGAGAGAGAGAGAGAGAGAGAGAGAGAGGGAGAGGCCAGCTCCCACACACTGTATTAGGTAGGGCCATATGATTTCCGCAAAACGAGGAAAAAAATTAATAATGGAATTTTGTCATAAAAATTGAATCAACTGTAAAACATGGAATGTTGCCGAATCTTCCATAATTTGGCTAAAATTGATCAAAAGTAGGCCGATTTATCAAAATCAAAAGCAGACCTAATTATTGTAACCTAAATTATTTAATTATTGTAAAATAGGCCTAGAGAAATGATTCCGTTTTCGATTGGGGTGTTTTGAGAGGGGTTGGGTCTTGCGTGGGACCCTTATGTCACCTCATAACTTAGGTTACACAAAACAACAATAAGTCTATATTTTCTATACACACACATATATATATAATATATATATATACACACACACACACACACACACACACACACACACATACACAGACATACATACATACACAGTATAATGTATATATATATATATATATATATATATATATATATATATATATATATCAGTGGCGGCTGGTGAGATTGGAAACGGGAGGACGCTTCGGCGGCGAAAAATGACAGCATGAAACATAAATACGAAAAAAATAGCGCTGCTCGGTGAACCATTTCCACGCCGAATTTAATAGAAGGCCCAGATAACTTGAAATTAATTGACTTACTTGCATATCCATGCCGTCTGTAGTGTCACCGCTGCAGCCGAGATGTTGCAAATATCCCAGTTTTCTGACGTTGCAAATATCTCAGTATCCCGCCGTACTGCGGCCCGCAACTCAAAACTTGTTTTGGCTCGTAATCCAATGCAACGACTGTCTGGCTTGTGAACACTTACTGCTTGATAAAAAGTAAATCAAAATAAGGGGGAAATATAATATGCTGCTACTGTCGTCAGTGTCGTGTAAATCATTCCTGTTAGGTCATGACAGCAAAGTGGATTTCACTTCCTATAGTGAACTTGATTCAGCGTCGAGAGACTCATTCATCAGTGGACGATACAATGTCAATCTTAGCAATCTATCCAATCAACAACCAATTAGGTTGAATAAATTAATTGTTTGGTATTGATTGGTGAGGGCGGGATGCTCCAGTTAAATATGATTCGTTGAAAAACACACCATTTCACTGTTCCTTGTGAAATGCATGTGTTGTCAACCAATAATATTTAGCATGAGATAAATTACCATGGGAATCAAACGCCCTAGGGGAGGATTTTTTTCTCCTCTACCCCCCGAGGGCATGACCAGGGCATGACAGACTGGCACAGACTCGGTCTGCATGCCGCTCCATCACTGCCCTACAGGGGTCACTGTTGTGATGATTTATATTAAGAAAAAACACATTTGATTGATATTTTATTAAAAAAACATATTTTATTATATAAAATCCCCCATCTCTTCAAGAAAATAGAGGAGGGCCATCCTCTTATGCCTCACTGGAAAAATCTCCACTGATATATATATATATATATACACTGTTCTGAAACCTCAGTGTTGGTTTCATTCAAACAAAGCCACACTTTAGTTTACAACAGGAGGAAGAGGTGGTTCTGATGGCTCATATGACAGGAGGACGAGGTGATTCTGATGGCTCATATGACAGGAGGAAGAGGTGGTTCTGATGGCTCATACAACAGGAGGAAGAGGTGGTTCTGATGGCTCATATGATAGGAGGAAGAGGTGGTTCTGATGGCTCATATGACAGGAGGAAGAGGTGGTTCTGATGGCTCATACGACAGGAGGAAGAGGTGGTTCTGATGGCTCATATGACAGGAGGAAGAGGTGGTTCTGATGGCTCATATGACAGGAGGAAGAGGTGGTTCTGATGGCTCATACAACAGGAGGAAGAGGTGGTTCTGATGGCTCATATGATAGGAGGAAGAGGTGGTTCTGATGGCTCATATGACAGGAGGAAGAGGTGGTTCTGATGGCTCATACGACAGGAGGAAGAGGTGGTTCTGATTAGAGATGGGCCGATACCATTTTTTTCAGACCAAGTACGAGTACGAGTACTTAATTTTGGGTACTCGCCGATACCGAGTACCGATACAAGTACTTTTTGTTTTTGTTGAGTAACCACTTATTTTACCCCCTTTTTTCCCCCAATTTCATTTCATTGTCATGCCTTGTACTTTTAATGATACTGTAATGTTCAATTACCACAATGAAAATAATAACACTGCTGATTCTTAAGATACTGTTTATTTGTTTACAGTTTCTTTACCTTCTTTAAGCAGCACACACCAGGGGCCTGTACTACGAATGTTGTATAAGAAGATCCAGGATCTGTCCCTTGATCTGGTTTGTCTAAACCAGATCAGCTTGATTGTAGTTAACTTGTACTACGAACGTCGATTGCCACTCGTTAACTCGAACCAGGTTTTTCTAATCAAGCTCTCAGCTCGTGCACATAAAAATGCCCGTGCACTGGAGCTCGTGCCCGCAAAAGAGGCGTGGTTTTTAACAACTGCCAATCAGAGTGCAATATGGACTGCTCCAACTCCTACAGCGCAAGACACGCCTATTTCCTCATTGAATGAAACCGCAAATACAAATCTGCGTTGGATATTATTACTGTTCCCGAATGACTGTCTAAAGTGACCACTTTTATCCACACCAGTAATTTCTTTGAAGAGCGGTTTCGTAGGCTATCTACAGCTCTCTATCTACAGTCTTTTGTGGAAGCAATGTGTAATCTATCTCAGTCCAAAATCCGTATGTAGCTATAGACCATTTAGGCTCAATGAATAATAATGATCCGTGTCTGTACTTTGTTCAGTATATTGTATTTCAATTTGTAACCGTCAAATAAAATAAAATAAAATAAAATAAAATAAAATAAAATAAAATCAATGTGTTTAGTCGCACTGATTGAATAATTCCTATAGGCTAATCAATAAAAAAAATAATGATAATAAAACTTCTGAACTTCTGAACTGAATCGACACGGTACGTGCGGGCATAGATTTCATTTATAAAAAATAGCCTATTTTGTGGTCACATATTGTCAGCAGATCATCGCATATCTCCATATTTCATATAATGATGCTGGAAATATGAAGTTCAATCGAATCATACAGGCCAAAAGCAACAGAGTTGCAGCTGCAAAATGCAGGAGTAGCCTAGATATGAATCATCTTAATATGGGATCGCCTGTGTGCAGGTGATCCCATATTAAATTGCTTAGATGTAGTAGGCTATTCCAGCATGTAGGCTATGACCATTTCAATTCCAACCCAACGTCAGTCTCAGCTCCGTTGCGCACACGGCACCGTGCGCTTTGGAGACGTTTATGTAACCTTTTTATGCCGGTTTAGTGATATTTCTCCACTCACTATTCAGCTGCAATCGATCAGCGGGATCAAACAACGTATCTAGGCTACTTAAAAGCACAAAAATGAATATATAAAAACATATTCCAAAGTAGTAAGTAGGGCTTAATTAAAATAGCCAACAAGTGCAAGGCTTTAGTCCTTGATTAACATTAACATTGATTAACATTACTCATTCAACATTACAATTCGTGCTCCTTCCTAGATGGGAAACTCATCCAGAAAGGGGTTGGCCATTTTTCCAAACTGCTGATTTGATTGGTTCGTGGGCGGTGTATTTAAGGTCTAATCTTATCCTTGCAACTTAACCTGCTGCGGACCAGGTTAAGTGTGAAGCATAAGTTGCTATGGAAATATATGTCGGTAAGAAGTTAACTTGCATTGTAGTACGGCCAAACCAGGTTTAAACCTGAAGTTACCTCGCTAAACCACTAATCTTGCTTTGTAGTACAGGCCCCAGCACAGCCAAAACCCAAAACAGAATTGAGTACAACAGTATGTTAAATAATAGTAAATAGTAAAATAAATGCTTAGTAGTCACTCTCTGTAACTCTCTCTGTAACTCTCTGAGTTTTTGTATTAATTGTAATACATTAAGGTACAAAATATAAAACAACTTTCACTGAGTTTTAAACCAAGGAGGTCCACAGAAAATTAAATAAAAATATATGGTGGCCAGAGTGTACTCGGGCCAGAGAAGGGTAAAATAAATAAATAATAATAATAATACTCGGGACGTTCTCCCGATACCGATACGAGTACTTGAGTACGGTATCGGGGCCAAGTACCGATACCAGTATCGGTATCGGCCCATCTCTAGTTCTGATGGCTCATATGACAGGAGGAAGAGGTGGTTCTGATGGCTCATACGACAGGAGGAAGAGGTGGTTCTGATGGCTCGACAGGAGGAAGAGGTGGTTCTGATCGCTCATACGACAGGAGGAAGAGGTGGTTCTGATGGCTCATACGACAGGAGGAAGAGGTGGTTCTGATCGCTCATACGACAAGAGGAAGAGGTGGTTCTGATGGCTCATACGACAAGAGGAAGAGGTGGTTCTGATCGCTCATATGACAGGAGGAAGAGGTGGTTCTGATCGCTCATATGACAGGAGGAAGAGGTGGTTCTGATCGCTCATATGACAGGAGGAAGAGGTGGTTCTGATGGCTCATATGACAGGAGGAAGAGGTGGTTCTGATGGCTCATATGACAGGAGGAAGAGGTGGTTCTGATCGCTCATATGACAGGAGGAAGAGGTGCTTCTGATGGCTCATATGACAGGAGGAAGAGGTGGTTCTGATCGCTCATACGACAGGTGCTCTTTCGGGCGGCAGGTCAAAGTACAAAAACCTAAATGGTTAAACAATGCTGATTTACTTTGCACATCTGATCTCACACACATCTGAACACCAACATTGTTTTGTGGTCCTCTCTATCATCAAAGTTGCCCATCCCTGCTGTAAACTATTTTGCAGACATTCATTTAGTTTGACAGTGATTGAGCATTGATTTGATTTCAGTTGAGCACCAGTGATGTCATCAGAAAGTACGGGATCATTGTGTTGCAGTCTTGTGATGACATCACTGGTGCTCATCTGAACTCAAATCAACTCAATAACTGTCAAACTAAATGAATGCCTGCAAAACAATTTACATGTTTTGAATATGTGTGAGACTATGTGCAAAATAAATCAGCATTGTTTTTTGGTGAAGTGTCCCTTTAAGTGGTGCAGGCGACCATGGGGGGAAAATCTGTCTTGAGGGGAAATAATATTGTGAATTTATTCTTGGAGCATAAGGCAGTCAAGCACACCAACGCGCATCGACTTTTCATCAGGGTCTGACAAACACGTAATCAGTCTGAATGATATACCAGCTGTGGGTGGTATTCCATCCCACACATGTGGCCTTGTATCTAACCAATAGAGGGCGCTAAAACAATAGCATTGGCCACATGCACGCATGCATGCCAAAGAAATGTGAATCTACAAGATCTACAAGACATAATTACAATAAATGATTTACATATTAAATACTGAAAATACCCAACAAATACTAATGAGCATAATTATGTCCATGCCCCAAAACGTATGAAACTGACTTCATATACTATTAATAAATTAAATGAATTTCAAAGACATAATTATACGTACAAGAAAACAGACAAACAATCAATCAACATTGATTTTGTCCGATTTTGTCCTCAAACTTTTTTCACATAAAGGACCCCTAAACTAATAATAAAAACCCACGTGATACGATTTTTGCTTTTAGATGTTTTATTACATGTATGAAAACCATGACCAAAATAGTCATTTTGGACATTCTGTCATTATGTTACTTATGGATGGAATTATAATGAAAATAAATTATTCCCTATTTTGCTGGGGATCCCTTGGAACCCCCTTAAGGACCCTCGGGGGGTCCCTGGACCCACTTTGAGAACCACTGCTCAAAATCAGGGATTCCCAAAGTGCGGTGCAGCGTGGTCGAGAATTCTGGCGCTGTGGCTGGGGTTGAGGAGGTATTGATGCGGTTCTGTTCTCTTTTTTGGGGGGGAAGGGGGGGGTTGCCTTCTCTTTTTCTCCCCCCTCCCCCTCCTCCTCCTCCTCCTCCTCCCCCTCCTCCTCCTTCTCCCCCTCCTCCTCCTCCTCCTCCTCCTCCTCCCCCTCCTCCTCCTCCTCCCCCTCCTCCCCCTCCTCCCCCTCCTCCCCCTCCCCCCTCTCCCCTCCTCTTCATCTTAAGAATGGAGTGAGACCCGTGGAGAGGCAGTCAGGTCCAGCCAAGGACCCGAGATAAGAAGGATAAGACATCACAACATTTGAATCTTGCATTGTGGCCAGTTTTTGTTCCATTGAAGTGAATGGGGTGGGCGGGGTAAGTCCCACGATTGAAAAATGCTTCCACCAGCTTAAAGAAAAGACATTATGTGATGTTGACTGATGTTGTTTTTTTTATGTTGTTTTTTTTACGTTTGTTTTCCTTATTATTGGTCTACAAACTGATCGTGGCTCTATCCAGTAGCTGCATATAGGTCAACTCAAGCTCCTGTTTGGTCCAAAATAGAGCTAGATTAGCTAAGTAAATGTGGGGTGCGTTCGGAAATATCACTCCGAGCACCCCACTGGACCGTTCGTAAGTTGGGAGTGCTGTTGTAATGTACGGTACCTTCGCGCTCTCATCTCAGTGTAGAGCGTCAGAGTGGATTTACGAACGCACCCCGTGATACAGGACCGAACGGGACATCACATAATGTGCTTTCTTTAATCTGGTGGAAGCATTTTTCAATCAAAAGTGAAACGACACAGATATGATGGTTTGTAGTGGGACTTTCCATGCCTGCCCCATTCACCTCAATAGAACTGGCCTCAAAGTCTGGCCCCAATGCAAAATTCAAACGCTGCGATGTGAATGATGTCTTATCCTTCTTTTTAGGGTCCTTGAGTCCAGCTGGTGAGCCCGGCCGGCACTTTTCTTTGGGGGGCCTCTTTCACGGGCTCCTCGAGGGCCTGGATCGATCGATCGATCTATCTATCTATCTACAGTATCTATCTATCTACAGTATCTATCTATCTACAGTATCTATCGATATATCTATCTACCTATCTATCTACAGTATCTATCTATCTATCTATCTATCTATCTATCTATCTATATTTCTATCTATCTACCTATCTATCTACAGTATCTATCGATCTATCTATCTATCTATATATCTATCTATCTACCTATCTATCTACAGTATCTATCGATCTATCTATCGATCTATCTATCTTATCTATATATCTATCTATCTATCTATCTATCTATCTATCTGTCTGTCTGTCTGTCTGTCTGTCTGTCTGTCTGTCTATCTATCTATCTATCTATCTATCTATCTATCTATCTATCTGTCTGTCTGTCTGTCTGTCTGTCTGTCTGTCTGTCTGTCTGTCTGTCTGTCTATCTATCTATCTATCTATATACCTACCTGGAACTCCACCCTGAAGCGAGAGTCTTGCCGAGGAGAGAAGCTCAAAATGAGGCCGGGTTTCTTTTCTCTTTTTTCCCAGCTTCCATCAGAGTCTTGCTGAGGAGGGAAAGGCTCAAATAAGGATTTGTCTTTTATGCCGTTTGTCCGTTTTGAGGTTTATCAGAACCTGCACAATAGCCCTCGGCTTTTTAAGTCCTCAAAAAAAAACTAAAGCAGCAGAGAGAGTGGTGTAGCAGAGAGAGTGGTGTAGCAGAGAGAGTGGTGTAGCAGAGTGGTGTAGCAGAGAGAGAGTGGTGTAGCAGAGAGAGTGGTGTAGCAGAGAGAGTGGTGTAGCAGAGAGAGTGGTGTAGCAGAGAGAGAGTGGTGTAGCAGAGAGAGTGGTGTAGCAGAGAGAGTGGTGTAGCAGAGAGAGTGATGTAGCAGAGAGAGTGGTGTAGCAGAGAGAGTGGTGTAGCAGAGAGAGTGGTGTAGCAGAGAGAGTGGTGTAGC
>NC_139635.1:14220241-14237741 GCF_964638095.1 Poromitra crassiceps
GATTTTGATTGGCTGAAGGAGTTGTCTGTCAAGGCAAGTACACCCGCCCAACTCCCGCCCAGTGCAAAACACTGGGTGAAAGCTGGACGCCAGACGGTCTGGTAGAACGAAATGAAATGTGAGGTCATGTGACCGGTCATGCTTTACCACGCTAACGTCAGTCATCAGACCACAATGATATCTGATGTCATCACCTGTTTTTACCAACAGCTTATTTTTAGGACTTTGAGCAGAAAATAAGGTTATTTGTCACCAAATACAGTGGAGAACAGTGTGGCTAATCAACAGAGCAGGGCAGCACCCAGCAACACATGAGATATCTTCAAAAAGACTAAATAACACTGGAGCGGGGCTGGAAGTGATCAGGTGGCATGTGAAGCTCAAACTGTCAAGTTGCTCCTCTCTTCTCTTTCTTGAGAGGTTGGTTTTTCTCTCAAACTCTGATGTTTCATCAGTGACTGTTGCTGGGATGGAAGTAGTGTCTCTGCCCAGCAGGGGGCAGCAGATCCACGCATGCTTCACCTCAGCTCACAGTCCTGCACTGGCTGCTACAGTCGGCTTTGGCTTGAGGCCAGACTGCAGATGGATTGGATTTGCAATTTTTAGGGCTCATTCCTCCACATCAGGCCAGATTAATCGATCGCCAAAATGTAATTTGAATGGGGATTATAGTCAGATCAGATCACAGATCAGATCACAGAGGAGTTGGGATGGATCATGATATGATCATCTGGACTGTCTGTCTGCCTGTTTGTCTTGGAGGGCGGAGCTGACGTGACGGAGGGCGGGGCATGTGAGGGGGAGGGTCGGGCTGACGGTGACGGAGCCACGCTGAAGCTGAGCTCACGCTAAACCGGGCAACACAAGAAGCGCTCTCTTTTCCCCAGCGCCTTGCTCTGCGCGCCTTGCCTCCGCCCACAACCTGCATTGACTTCATGCCTGGCAACTTCACGCTTGGAAAATAGAACAGAATCCTGAACGATCGCTTCAGCGCAGCTTCAGCCTGCCTTGTGGGTGGTGTGAACCGTCTCACCTGTTAACAAGGACGCCGAAATGAAACTGCAGGGCTTCAGCGTGGCTTGAGCGTTGCTTTGGCGTATGGTGTGAACGAGGGCTAACCCTAACACTAACACTAACACTAACCCTAACCCTAACACTAACCCTAACACTAACACTAACCCTAACCCTAACACTAACCCAGGTACTGTACGGTTTAACTGGAGAAGTTTCAATACTTCTTGGCACTCGGTTATTTCAGTCGACCAGCCCTACAATTAATGGAAAGGAAAACTGTCAATATTGATTGATTGATTGATTGATTTATTCAATGAATGAAAAAGGTAGAGCACATCATACACAGAAATATAAATGCCACTCATACATCACCATCAAGGATAAAAACACAATAAAGTCCGAGGACTTGTTTCCATTGTGGTCCTTGGTCTCGGACAGACAACTCAGACCAACATAAAAACAGGCAAACAACAAAGAAACATAAAACTACTTCAAACATATAGGGCCCTATTCTCCCACAGGCCATCGGCGCTATTACGGGCCTTAACCGCAAAAAAACGTGCCTTGCGCCTGTTTCGGGAAAATAGCAATAGGCTTTAGGCTGCCAAATGCGCTTTAGGCCGAATGGGCGTGGCGGAGTCCCTGAATGCGCCTAAGTGGGCGTGTCGGCGCTAAATACCGGCGTACTGCTATCTTCCAGCCATCTTCCGACCTGGCCTACTTTTAGCGCTTTGCGCTTTTGAAAAGCAGGCCTAAAGCAGGATTCTGTGCACCGGGGACAGGAAAGTGAATGGAGAATACAATATATAGAAAAAAATACTTTAGAATACAATAGAATATAAGATTGCAACCCTTCTCAGGCTTTGGGTGAAGCTGTAATGCAGTTTCATAAATTTAGTTTAGGCTATCATAATAATCCCCATTTATGTGTAATATAGCTCTACGTTTTATTACCCCCCCCCCCCCCCCGAAATTAGCTAGGCTACTAATATTACTAATATTCCTAATTAATATGTATTATTATTTTATTCAGATAATTGACATTATAGGCATGTATATCGTTTAATGTGAGAGAAAGGGAGAGAGAAAGAAAGAAAGAGAGAAACTGGATAAACTGTTGTGTAGCGCTTCTTCAAACCCCACTCTTCATTACAGCTATTCATTACAGAATTGTCTTTTGTATTTATTTTTTCTGTGTGCAAAGCATAGTAGTTAGAATTATTTCCAAATGTTTCCCCCGTCTGTGGCAGCGGCGCTGTCCGAGGTGCTGAACAAGCCGCAGCGCATATCGGCGCTCCCGGCGGGAGTAATTCCCCTCCCCAAACAGTGCGCGATGGTACATTTGAACCTGGATGGATAGATGAATAAACGACTTAAGTAAAGAGTTGTTTTGTAGCTATTCAAAATGAATGGTGGACAGATATATCACCTGAGTCGCCAGCACCATCTTCTCCTCTGCTGTGAATTTAGTGGAGCGGTTTTGGTCTGCCATATTGACCACACTGCGCCAGCTGCTGCCAATCTGGCTATTAAAGCCACTCTGATTGATTACTGAAGATTTTATTGAGAATTAACATATTTGTCAGTGCCTGTGGGCAGGGGGTGGGGGGGGGAGGCATATATAGGCCAAATAAAATACAATTACTCAATAATAAAATCCTGTAAATAAAATAGAATAAAGTAATCAGATCCAGTAAAAGTGATAGGTGTCATTCAGAGGATGTTGCATCGTGCAGTGGGGGAGAAGAGATAAAACGATATCATTCTGCCCAAACTTTCATCTAATCTCATGACATCCAGCCATAGGCTATATAATTTTCTATCCGATGCATTTAGAACATTATTTTCACTTTGATCTTGCTATAGTGTAGCGTATTTACATGCTTGCAGTATTGAAACTGCAGTTAGATTGGTTTGAGAAGCATAATAATATGGAATAATAACCTATATATGGAGATAGACAGACCGGATGAAGGGAGGGGGGGGCGGCGGAGCCCTTGGCTTTGTCTGGTTTTACCGGATTTGTCCAGGAATTGGAGCTTAAAAGGCAAGCGTGTGTCTCTTCCCTGCAATTCTCCAATGAGCGGACAATGCATAATTTTACGCTTAAAAGGCGTGGTTATAATGGTTGAGGCTGAGTTTAGCGCCGATACCAAGATATCAAGTGCGCCTTTCCACGCCCACTGCTTTGCGCTGCGGCTGGCGCTCGGCCTAGAAACTGCGCCGCTGCAACGATAGAGCCCATAGACTATTAAAAAAACCATTTAAGATGTTAAAACAGTTTTACCAAAAGCAATATAAAAGACATTTGTAACAAGACCCAATCCCGAAAATAAAGAACACATTAAAAAGGCTAAAAAAAAACCAATCTGTCTAAAATAAATAAAATAACTTTAAACTGGCTATAAATTAACAATACTCAAAATATTTACATTTCAATATGCCCAGTGTGTCTGTTTCTCACTCCTCCTCTCTCTGTCTCCCCCTGCAGGATCAGTTTGAGTTTGCCTTGACGGCGGTAGCAGAAGAGGTAAACGCCATTTTGAAAGCCCTTCCACAGTAGGAAGCCACGCCTCTTCCTGACGGACGGAGCACCTCCACTTCTCCTCTCCTCTCCCCTCCTCTCCTCTGCTCTCTCCTCCTCTCTTCTCCTCCTCTCCTCTCCGCCCTCTCTCCTCTCCTCTCCTCTCCTCTCCTCTCCTCTCCTCTCCTCTCCTCTCCTCTCCTCTCTCCTCTGCTCTCCTCTCCTCTCCTCTCTCCTCCCCTCTCCTCTCCTCCCCTCTCCTCTCCTCTCCCCTCCCCTCCTCTCCTCTCCTCTCCTATCCTCTCCTCTCCTCTCCTCTCCTCTCCCCTCCCCTCCTCTCCTATCCTATCCTCTCCTCTCCTCTCCCCTCCTCTCCTATCCTCTCCTCCCCTCTCCCCTCCTCTCCTCTCCTCTCCTCTCCTCTCCTCTCCTCTCCCCTCCTCTCCTATCCTCTCCTCTCCTCTCCCCTCCCCTCCTCTCCTCTCCTCTCCTCTCCTCTCCTCTCCCCTCCTCTCCTATCCTCTCCTCTCTCCTCTCCCCTCCCCTCCTCTCCTCTCCTCTCCTCCCCTCTCCTCTCCTCTCCTCTTCCCTCCCCTCCTCTCCTATCCTCTCCTCTCCTCTCCCCTCCTCCCCTCTCCTCTCCTCTCCTCTCCTCTCATTCCATCTTTGGGAACATTGTGCCAGATAACAGTTAAAGTGATCCGCATCATCTACATAGATAGACCTTCCTTCTATAATTGTATTGATCCATGCAGCCTGTTTTCCAAAGTGAGTTTCTCTCTGTTCTGTTAAGAGTATATTTGTCACAGTTCTTATTTATGGGCAGTGATCTCCTGGGTGTCAGTTGAGTCATAACATGCAGCTTGTAGTTATAATGGAAGGAAAATGGCCAGAAATTGTTTTGGAAGCCATAAATAAAATGTTGATCTGGATCACATCATAAATATATTATTTCTGGTCAATTCTTAGTCATAATCGGTGATATTATGATGCAGAGACTTTGCCAAACCATATGGTCCGTGTACTTGGCGGCCATCCGTTTTTCGTTTTGAAATTGTGAAACGAAAAACGTTATCCATTATCCAATTTAATTTGATGTGCTTGTAAATGGAAATTGGGAATTAAAATACCCGTGTGGAAAACTCCTTTCTCAATTTTGTGTTCATTTCTTCTTTGTAACCCGGAAGCAATATTTTTTCCCATGATGGTGAAGGCATGACCCGCCCATCTCTGCCTCTGATTGGGTGACTGCACTGTGACGGCACTCGGCTGCTCTCGCCTGCTTTCCAGGCCAGCCAGAGCCATCTCAAATGAGCATAGATTGTTTCATTCAATGTCAAGATGCAGCGAAAATGTTAGTAACGTTGCAGTTAAATTGTTTATTTTGTTTAATTATGTGCAACATGTCGTGCAGAACATGCAGCAAAGGGACAGAGAGGAGGAGCAATTCCTGATGATGATACTGACTCTGGAGGTCGTGGAGCAATTCATCGCTATAAATTTTCACCAACATCAAAACGTTTTGAACCATTTTATTTCATGGTACAACGACGCTAGGCCAATCGGAGGCAGAGATGGGCGGGTCATGCCTTTGCCAAAATATCGCTTCCCGGTCACAGAGAAGAAACAAACACAATTGAGAAAGGAGTTTTCCACACGGGTATTTTAATTCCCAATTTCCATTTACAAGTACATCAAATTAAATTGTATAATGGATAACGGATAACGAGTCGTTTTCCGTTTTTTATCATCAAAGAAAAAACGGGAAACGACTTGTTTTTCGTTTTTCGGTTCCTCTTTTCAAAACAAAAAACGGGTGGCCGCCAAATACATGGACCCATATGCTTAACTGGTGCCCTTTGTTGATCTTTGTTTGGAGTGTGTGTGTGTGTGTGTGTACATATATACAATGTCAGTCATCATATCTGTATCATGAAGTTGTATTTGTGTCTGATTTTGAGTGCCAAGCTTTCTGTTATCTTCTCATGCAGAGTGCTGAAGAGTTTTGGTCGATCTGATAGATCTGATACAAACTGCACAGTGAGAAATGTCTCAACTCGACAAGCTATTTCATCTTCAGCTTTAAGATCTTGTTTTAATAAACTGCCAATGCATTGTTGTTTGAACCCTGGGGTTAGGGTTAAAAATGGTTTACCCTAAAATAAATCATCTATCTACTCTACTCTCTCTCTTACTTGAAAAATCCTCTTAAGTTGAAAAAGGGAAAATATCTCATTCCATTGGCATTTGTTCCACTTATTTTACAATATATATATATATATACTGTATATATATATATATTAGGTGAAATAACGTAATATGTTTTTGCAACATGTAGTTTTTATTAGTTAGCTTAGAAGCAATATTGTGTTTCTTCAAACTGAAACTTTGAGTGAAATGTCATTTATTGTGGACAACCAATATTGTGGCTTGTCAGTGGAATTAAACTCATTTCTGCCTTAATAAATCAAAACAGTAGATGACCTGGTGAACATCTCCACACATGAAAGCAAGGCTAGTGTGTCATGTTTCGTTTTTACATTGGCCTTACTCCAGTGTGTGTTAACCTGTGTGTTAATCTGTGTAAAATGATTGCAAATGTAAAATAATACTGTTAGTACTTAACGGAAATATACAGTATCTAACAAATACTGAAGCATCATGAGATCTGAGAATGCTATCTTGAATAATATGAGGGTAGCCAGTTAGTTTACCACAGTGTGATTGTGTATATACAGATACTTCCATAGTTTAAAATTGTACACTGGAGTCAGGCCTTTGCAAAATAAAGTGTTTCAACTAGTGTTATTGCGATAAAAAAGCTAGTTTTGATTCTGAATAGCAGTTCTTCTATGTAGCATAAATGGCTAACTTGTATCCGTACAGTAGCTGAACCTGTATTGCATTGAAAGCTATGAGGAAACAAGCTGAGCTGGCTTTCCCCAAACCAACTTGAACCAAGTAAATTTCTGCTCTGTTCTAAGTGAATGAAGCAAGATGGATCTACAGCTTGTTTTTCTTTGGTCTGAACTAAAGTGGAAAATGTGACTTTGTTTTGGTTCATTTAGGTTCAAACTGTCCAATTACAAGTGAGCCAGTAAACAAAGTCACATGACTCACTGGTAGCTCGTTTATTGGAGTTTTGGTGACGGCCATCCTGCCAAGTCTAAACCTGATTCCATTCCCTGTGAATTCAAATAAACGTCAGTCAACATTCTCACGGTGAACATGTCGTCAGTGTATAGTCGATTTCGGGAAAACAGCTCATAGTTTAAGTTGTGTAAAGTCAACTTAAATGACTCAAATGACTGTTGTGCTTCAGTTTTAAACATTCTATTGAAATCTAGTTTTGTATGTCAAATCTGATTTGAATCAAGTCAAGTCAAGTCAAGTTTATTTATATAGCCCTAATTCACAAGCATGTCTCAGAGGGCTTCACAGAAAGTATGTCTAGCTGAATCTAGCTAACACACAGTAACAAGAATATACAGAATAAAGATAACATTTGAACATTTGAAGAAAGCAGGAGAGTGGAGGAGGGAGGGAGAGGGAGGAGAGGGGGGAGGTGGGGAGAAAATAGGAAATGTGGAGGAGGAGAGAACAGAGGAGGAGAGATGAGGGTGCAGGGGAGGGAGAGCCAGGGTAGGGGTAGGGTCTAGGGTTGGGGGAGGGGAGGGAGTAGGATACCGGCCCGGATTAGGGCGAGGGTGGGGAGAAATGGGAAATGTGGAGGAGGAGAGAACAGAGAAGGAGAGGGTGCAGGGGAGGGAGAGCAGGGGGAATGTGAGAGGGAGGAGAGGGCAGAGAGGAGGAGAGAACAGAGAAGGAGAGGTGGGAGGGCGCAGGGGAAGGAGAGCAGCGGGAATGTGAGAGAGGGGAGAGGACAGAGAGGAGGAGAGAACAGAGAAGGAGAGGTGGAAGGGTACAGGGGAGGTAGAGTAGAGGTAGGGTCTAGGGTGGAGGGAGGGAGTAGGATACGGGCCCGGATTAGGGCGAGGGTGGGGAGAAAATGGGAAATGTGGAGGAGGAGAGAACAGAGAAGGAGAGGTGGGAGGGTGCAGGGGAAGGAGAGCAGGGGGAATGTGAGAGAGGGGGGAGGACAGAGAGTAGAGGTAGGGTCTAGGGTGGAGGGAGGGAGTAGGATACGGGCCCGGATTAGGGCGAGGGTGGGGAGAAAATGGGAAATGTGGAGGAGGAGAGAACAGAGAAGGAGAGGTGGGAGGGTGCAGGGGAAGGATAGCAGGGGGAATGTGAGAGAGGGGGGAGGACAGAGAGGCAGAGAAGGAGAGGTGGGAGGGTGCAGGGGAAGGAGAGCAGGGGGAATGTGAGAGAAGGGAGAGCAGGAAGTGGCAGGGATTCAGGAAAATAGGGGAGAAGAGGAGAAGGAGCAGAGGGGGGGAGAATGAGGAGAGAGCAGGAGAAGGGAGGGGGGGCGGTGGGATGTGGGGGAGGAAAGAGCATGGAAAGAGAGGAGAACAAGAAGGGGGAAGAAGCGGGGGAAGGGGGAAAGAGAGGGGGGGGGAGAAGATCAGACAACTGACTACTCTAAGCATTAACCAGAGCTAACTGGGACATAGTATCTAGCTAATCTACAGCCTAATCTGGCCTATCCTACCCTGCTCTAGTCTGATTTTAGCCTGAACACTAACAGGTCAGCCTTAGGCTGTAGCTAATCTATCGCCTACCTAAGCTGTTCTAAACCAACCGGCAGCCCTCGACCAGTGATGAAGAGCACCGATGCCCCCCGACCCGGCCCCCGCCCACATAAGGCGTGGGAGGGAAGGCCAGGCCGGGACACAGCGGCACCCCCTCACCCCCAGTGAACGCAAGAAAACCTTTCACCAAAAAAGTCAAAATCACCAATGGTATGACTTGCATACTACTTGTGCATGGCTATTTATTCAGCAGATGAGTGTGCTGTACTTTCCTGTGGCCTCAAGATGATCTTAGTAAAACTCTTAGCAAACAAACTACTATACTTAAAGTCTTGTTTTAGCTATTTATTACTTTGTCTCTAAGCATTTATTGTATAAAAAGTGCAAAAGCCAAGGATGCTGATGTTCTGAGTTGCACAGCAGACAGTTGAAGCTGGTTGGAAGACAGCACAGATACTGTAGATAGTGTGCTGGCATCATGTTGGAATCAATCTGGGAACCCATCGGTTAAACAAATAAACAAAAAACATTATTTTTCTCTAACCTCTGGGGGCAGGCTCATTTCATGTCTGTGTAAACGGAACTCAAGAGGCTCCGTCGGCAGCGGAAGAAAATCCCTTTCCGCTCCCTGCAAGCTCTGCCATTGGTTCCAACCAGGGGCGGACTGGGATCATAATTCAGGCCGGGCATTAGATACCAAGCAGGCCAGGCCGATACGGGCCGACGTGCGAAATTTTTGGCCGTTTGAAGCCCAATTTGGCCGTTTGAAGCCAGATTTGGGCCGTTTGAAGCCAGATTTGGGCCGTTTGAAGCCCAATTTGGGTCGTTTGAAGCCCAATTTGGGCCGTTTGAAGCCCAATTTGGGCCGAGTCCAATTTTACATGAGATGCACCCACTTTAACCCTGAAGTGTAATTATTACTTCAGACTAACTAAAGTAATAAAACCACTATAACCACTAGGCGGCGCCTGGCCTGCTGTTCAGTGAGTGGCCTGACTGCGGGCACCCCAAAAAAAAATAAAAAAATTGCAGGCCAGGCCAGGCCACCGGGCATTTGCCCGACGTGCCCGATTATGTAGTCCGCGTCTGGTTCCAACAGACCGGCTCTGCCCATTAATGCATTTCCTTTCTGCTCCCTGCGTGTCGCTCTCAAATCCCTTCGTCGCTATGAAACAACAACTCTAGCTCGTTGCTAGTAGCAAGTAGCAACTTGCTTTATGCTGAAAATGGTCAGTTTTGACTACACACCGGTCACGTTCACTTCATTTTGAACGGGTAAAGCGCAGCATGCGAGCCTGCACCCTGCGAGCCTGCACCCTGCGAGCGCTGTTGCACAGCTTTTCACCGAGCTTGCCAACAGATTTTCGAAAGTCTGTCTCGAGAGATCATGTTGGAAAGGAATTTTCTTCTGCTGCCGACTGCGCCTCTTGACTTCCTGTTGCACCACATTGAAATGTGGCTCTGTTTTCTTCTTTAACACAATGAGTATGTCAGTAGGTCACATCCTCTCTGCTGTTTTCTTCTTTAACACAATGAGTATGTCAGTAGGTCACATCCTCTCTGCTGTTTTCTTCTTTAACACAATGAGTATGTCAGTAGGTCACATCCTCTCTGCTGTTTTCCTCTTTAACACAATGAGTATGTCAGTAGGTCACATCCTCTCTGCTGTTTTCCTCTTTAACACAATGAGTATGTCAGTAGGTCACATCCTCTCTGCTGTTTTCTTCTTTAACACAATGAGTATGTCAGTAGGTCACATCCTCTCTGCTGTTTTCTTCTTTAACACAATGAGTATGTCAGTAGGTCACATCCTCTCTGCTGTTTTCTTCTTTAACACAATGAGTATGTCAGTAGGTCACATCCTCTCTGCTGTTTTCCTCTTTAACACAATGAGTATGTCAGTAGGTCACATCCTCTCTGCTGTTTCCTTCTTTAACACAATGAGTATGTCAGTAGGTCACATCCTCTTTGCTGTTTTCTTTAACACAATCCATCAAGTATCAAGACATGGCTGGTCGGTTACATTCTCTGTACATATCTAACCAAAAAACAACAGAAGATATTTTGTTCTATCAGTGAATATACTCTTGTGAATAAAGTCCCATTGTCAATGGAGTATTGTATTGCACATTTGACTTGTGAGTGTTTTTTCCTACATGAAACTTCTGCTTATAGGAGATAATTATAGCCAGTCATTCTTACCATCTGGGTGGACGGTGAGACACTGTTATAAGTTGCCATGTGTAACCCAGTAGAGAATTGGGTTCATAATGTTGTTTTATTTATTATTTTTATTATTATTTTCTGATTAGAACAGTGATACAAAAGTTGCTTCTTTATCGATTTTGTTTTATTTAGATACATTGGTGTCACCTGTGTTATGTCATGACATGTCACTTCTATGCCAGAGCAAGATTTAGGGGTTGACCCAGACGAATGCAGCCTTCTGATAGAGTGAAACGAGCAGGACACGCCCCTCCTCACTGCTGCCTGCAGTGAGGATACACCCCTTCAGTTCAGAGCAGCAGAACAAAACAGAGAGAGAACGTCAGAGCAGCTACCTCGGTCAGAAAACGAATTGATTAAACCGAGATAAATTGATTGAAATTGATCAGCGCATCGAGTGTACCGTCAAAGGACACTTGTGTAAGCAGTAGAGGAGTTGGATTGGCGACGGAGTGCGGAGGTTGAGTTGCTTTTCAACACTTGTCTTGGTGAGTTAGCTGTTGAATTAGCATACCACAGCACGAGGTGCTACGTGATACTTTGCGATTCTCTCATGATTTTCATTGTCATTCTGTGAGTTTGACGGCATTGTTTGCTGCTGTGGTGTTCAGATCGGAGAGGGGAACGGAGGACCTGGGTGCCAGGAGTTGTAGACAACTTTTGGCGAGCGTCCTGGTGAGTTACAGTACAGCCAAAACGATGTGCTATGTGGCTACTTGCTAATGAGGGTGGCTAACGTGATGTCAGCATGTACGGCCAAAACGTGGTCTCAGTCTATCCTCTCAATGTGAAGTAACACTACTGTGATGTTAATGTGAAGCAACGTTTTGTTTTGATATGATGATTGTGAATAAGTTAGCTCATTATTTTCTTTGATGTTTTATTTATTCATTTTTGTACTTTTATGTTACAAGATTGTTTATTGTGTGCAATTGAAGTGCAATTGCACAAGAATGTGAAAAACACATGATAATGTGATCTAGCAGCTATGTCCATTATTTAGAGGGACAGTTAAGTATTTTTTGTTAAAAATGGTTGAACATAATTCATGGTTCATTCATGATGGAAATTCATAGTAAATAGTAAATTCATGGTTGTGCTTAAAAAGTAGGAAATTCATGATTTAAAGGAGTACATAATTATCTTAGGATGTTAAAATCATAGTTAATGATTTGGGTTAAAAGGGATAAAAACTGTCCATACCAGATAACTACTTTACACTTGAACTTAAAATTAATTAATTCACTATTGTGCTACAGTAGTGTTTTGAGAATTTATAAGGTTCACTAATTCATTGATTTATGGCCAAAAGAGAGGAATTAGTGGATCAAGATTGTAATAGCCTTGTTTCTACACAGGCTAGGTTTTTCAGATTCCTGGAAATTGACTGGATGTGAATTGGATTCTTCCTGACGAGGAAGTGGCGAGCCAACCATTGACCCTGAAATCACCCTGACCGCCTCCTTGCCCAAGGAGTCGGACCCCGAATCACCCCCAGAGGATTCTGCTTCATTCTTACCAGTGTGGTAGGCCCGTGGAACCACATTAGATCTGTGAAACACAGTGCACTTTAAACTTTAAAACCCGACTGACTAAAAGGATACTGACTTGACTGAAAAGAACTGCACTGGAACAAGTGACCAAAGAAACACTTTCTTGTCCTAAGGGACATTGCACTATTTTATTTTATTATTAAGTTTTGGGCCCTAGGGTAAAGCACGGTTGTGTGCTATATTTTAGGGAGCCGGCTTAGGTAGGAAGGGTTTTGTACACTTTTATTTGTTTCCTACAATAATAATTGTTTATGAACCATACCCGTGGCTCCAGTCGCTTGTGTGTGTCAATTATTTCTATCAGTAATTATATTCTTCCCAGAGTTGAACCTACAGAACTGGTCCATATATCTTAGAAGTCTATTATATAATCCTAATTTGGCTATACAGACAAAGAGACGGTTACACATGCATGAGTTTTATAAAGCCTTATGAATGCATTATAATGTCTTATGAATGTGCTCATATAGACATGACCTTAGAAAGTGTTACAGATACTTCTTTAACACGTAGTTATGACCCCGGCCTCACATTGTTATTCTACCAGCGTGCGTTTAGCTGGGCTGAGTAGATGAGTGGCTGCTTCAGATGCTTATTCAGGCCAAACAGCAGCTCTGTATTGATTGTGGGGAAATGCTCTGGGTACATTAGCTAGTGTTGCTGTGTGGCTGTGTAGAGGAGGGAGCAGGTACATTATAGTGTTGCTGTGCGGCTGTGTAGAGGAGGGAGCAGGTACATTATAGTGTTGCTGTGTGGCTGTGTAGAGGAGGGAGCAGGTACATTATAGTGTTGCTGTGCGGCTGTGTAGAGGAGGGAGCAGGTACATTATAGTGTTGCTGTGCGGCTGTGTAGAGGAGGGAGCAGGTACATTATAGTGTTGCTGTGTGGCTGTGTAGAGGAGGGAGCAGGTACATTATAGTGTTGCTGTGTGGCTGTGTAGAGGAGGGAGCAGGTACATTAGCTAGTGTTGCTGTGCGGCTGTGCAGAGGAGGGAGCAGGGAAGCCCTTAACAGCTAGATGGAGCCAGAGCAGAGCGCAGCTGAAGTACGGGCCTGCATGGAATTATGAGCATAGGTTTTGTGTTTAGGACCTGTTTTTAGCAACAGCTTATTGTTTTAACTCTGAGCACAAGATGAGGTTATTTGTAAAAGGAAAAAAGTGAACAGTGTGGCTAATGAACAGGCCAGTGCAGGACTCAGCAACACATGGAATATCTTAAAAATGACAAAATTAAAGAATATTAAAATTAAAGAATAAGTTCACCCAGAAATGACAATTCAGTCGGAAGGACGGCTGAAGATTTTAGTCCACAAAACATTTGTTTCAGCGTTTCACAGCAAAAAAACTAACGCAGAATTCTCCTAAACACTTGAAATGGATAATGGCCAACTTTCAAAGATAAAAAAGCATCAATACTGCTCACCAGGTGTAATCCAAGTCGACTGAAGCCCTGAGATGCCAACTTGACTTAAAAAGACATCATGTACACCGTGTTTTTAGCTGGAATCTTCACTGTAGCAGGCTACATTATCTGCTGCAGCGCCCACCTTCTTGGAGCACATGGCTACATATTGGTGTGCTGGACCGGACCACCAACCCAAAGTGTCATATTTGACGACCCGGGAAAGAGAACGTTACTTATTCCTTCTCAAACTACTTCCTACATGGTGCTAGTCTATCAACATGTCTTAGCTGTCATTGATTGTGTTGCATAGTGGTTGTACTGTTGACAAATTGTGATATTGTAAGTCGCTTTGGACAAAAGCGTCTGCGAAATGACGTAATGTAATGTAATGTAAAACCATGACTAACCTGTCCAGTGACTATCTCCTCGATACAATCCATGTTTCACCACCCAGTATCATCTTGTAAAGGTATCCCACACAGACGTATAGATGTAAAAAAACAACAACACACAAAACCGTTTAAAAGTAAACAAGACAACTTACGCAAATAATCTACGCAAACCCTGACCCATCTTTAAGTCCAGTGCCCCCAGTTGCTTAGTGGCAAAAAGAAGTCACTGAGAAGTGCACACATATACGCACCTTATCCCACACAAATTATTTACAGCGCCGAAATTCCAGACCGCCATCCAACTGAAGTGCGCGGTCTCCCTTTGTTGTGACAAGGGGAGATAATGGTTGGTAACTTATTTGCAGTAAATGCGTTTGGAAAAGATATGTAGGCCTAACCTATCATAATGGGGCTGTATTTTGTTGTAACTCATTGTAATAAATACAGACAAATATAGCCTAATACAAGGCCGTAACGGCAATATACATTGAGAACGACAAATCCAATATTTAAGCCTGATAAAGGTTTGATAGATGAGATCCCTGGACTTGTATTGTAATTGAATTGGCTGTTTGAGATGAGAAGAGGGCAGGCTTTTCAATTAGCCTATCAGGATTTGCTTTATTCCAGGAAGAGGAGCATTTTGAAAGACAATTCCACATCTGGTCTAAACATGAAGACTGCACTTTGTTGTGTTTTTGGCAGAAAATCGTCTGTTGTGTCATTTAGTTTCACATTTTCTCTAGCAGCTTTTATAGAATTCCTGAAATGAATACTGAAGAAGTAGGCTACTTGATTCATTCTTGAAATGAAATACTTTATTGATCTTTGTAAACATTAACTTTGATCACACATCAAATCACTAAAACCTGGTAAAAGACTGGTTCAATCTTTCATCTACATTCATGATTATAATGATTATAGTAATAATCATTATAATGATTATATATATAGTAATAACGATGACATTTTCATTCACTTTGCTTAACTCTTTCCCCTCCATTGATAACATTTTTCATCATTTTTGAGACAACGCTTCCCCACCAACGACGACTTTTTCCGGCAATCTGTCTTTTCACTGTTATATGATAGATGCTTCTCGCAAATTGTGAAATAGTCCAGCACTTCCAGGGTTAAAAACAGAGCAAAGGTGACACCCGGAAGGAGAGGAAAGCCACACGTCTCCCATAGGATTGCATAGGAAAAGCTCGCTGCTCAAAAAGCTAATGGTGCTGAGCTATGGTGAGAAAACCACCATTCATGTGCTGATAAAAACGAAGTTACCAACAAACCTAGAATTGTGTGGATGAAAAAATATGTTCAGTGTTTATATCATAGAACAAAAATATTCTGTGGGTCTTGAAAGATGAGTGTAAATGATCAAAAACTGCCAGCTTCTTTTAAAATGCTCGCAGAAACGTTGGGGAAAGAGTTAAGAAAGTTACAAAGTGTCAAAATCAACATGTTAAAAACAATTCAGCTATAATAAACAAAAGAGTTAACAAAGTTTCAAAGTGTCAAAATCAACATGGTAACAACAATTCAGCTATAACAAAGGAAAGAGTTAACAAAGTTTCAAAGTGTCAAAATCAACATGTTAACAACAATTCAGCTATAGGCTAATAAAGGAAAGAGTTAACAAAGTTACAAAGTGTCAAAATCAACATGTTAACAACAATTCAGCTATAATAAAGGAAAGAGTTAACAAAGTTACAAAGTGTCAAAATCAACATGTTAACAACAATTCAGCTATAATAAATGAAAGAGTTAACAAAGTTTCAAAGTGTCAAAATCAACATGTTAACAACAATTCAGCTATAACAAAGGAAAGAGTTAACAAAGTTACAAAGTGTCAAAATCAACATGTTAAAAACAATTCAGCTATAGGCTAATAAACGAAAGAGTTAACAAAGTTACAGTGTCAAAATCAACATGGTAACAACAATTCAGCTATAACAAAGGAAAGAGTTAACAAAGTGTCAAAATCAACATGTTAACAACAATTCAGCTATAACAAAGGAAAGAGTTAACAATGTTTCAAAGTGTCAAAATCAACATGTTAACAACAATTCAGCTATAATAAAGAGAGCACTTCTAGTGCTGTCTCCATTAAAGGCCCCCTCCATTCAGTTTTCCTACCTGGTTTTTAAATGTGAGCTGTATCTGGATGTTATCTGGATAAAGAAAAATGTTAATGGTGTAAACGCGCCGTGATCAGGATGTGATCAGATCTGCCTGATCACATCTGGGGGTAGTTTTGTGTCCAGATCTCTTTCATCCCATTTACACCTAGGTTTTTAAATGCGACCATTATCCATGATAACTTATCTGGATCCAGGTCACATTTAAAAACCAGGTGGAAATGGGGTGTAAACATAATATCTATCTCGTATAGTCGGACGTCATCTGATTGGCCAAATAACTTACATTGATAAGAAGTGAAGGCTAATATTTCCACTACAATATAATAACTGCAGCGCTGTTGTAAAAAAAAAGGCAAGGTAGGACAGCTCCTCCTCTTGCCTTCATTATACTCTTTGTCTGTGATACAACGGAAGTGGGCAGCCATAGTGTTTCCGGTAATATCTTTGTAAAAACATTAGTTTAGAAGCCACAATATTACAATATGATCAACAAACTGGCCAACAGCGATGGGCTTTATGGACTAATGCGTGACTCGAACATGGTTAACAGTTATTATCGACGATGTTTTGAGCCAGGCGAACACTCAATTAACAAATGTAGCTAACAGCTAACAGCTAGCTAACGGCAGAGGCTAACACTATTTAATGTATTTACTGTATACAGTCATGATATGATGTATGACTATGGCATTCCATTGAGTCATTTCCCTCTTTGCGATGTGATAAAAGTTTCTCAGTGAGTTATAGTTGATTGTCTCACTGAATTATCTGCTAATAACCAAATTTAGCAACATAATTTGATGTCCTGGCGTGGCAAGGCTGTGCATAATGACATATCCAAAAGGAATTTTACTCTGCGCTGCGCAGCGGGGTATTTAGCGTGTAAGAGGTGCTTTTAAAAGCCTTAGCACAAAGTAATTGACATATGCGCTGCTCATGATAGGATAATACCATCTATCCCCACATTTTAGCGCTGAAACACCTGGTTTGGCATGTGGCACAGCTATCTCCAGTAGATAGGGCCCCTCATCTATAAATTGAGAGAAGAGTGAATATGTGAATAAATGAAAGTTCCTGACTTTTTACTGCCATTTCAGCATCACCTTATATTGTCTTGAATTGGTAAACCAGCCATCTCAAACAGTATAAGTTTGGTAAATCAGACTGTTTTATGCACATGCTATTGAAAACATATACACATCAAATACTTTATAAAGGAGACAAAATAAATGCATTTAGGCGGACTTAATAGGCTGTCTCATTGTTTTTATTTCCTCTCAGTAAAATAATAGACACATTTTAAATAAAAGACTATGAAAGAAATTCTGCTAATTTATTTGGTGACCCAAATAAAATCTTGTGCGACCCACCTCTAGGTTCCGATCCTGTTACATCACCCATTTTGACCATTGGGTCAAAATTCAGTCCGCTATCCTCCCCTCCCCCCCACCTGAAGCGTGAAGGTAATTGGATGGCAGAAAGCTGAGCCTGTGAGAAATAGAACTCTACTTGAGCTTACACAACACAGCAGTGGCTCCAGTATCAACCCAAAGTCCAGCATAGAGAGGTTGAGTGAATGTGGTCTGG
>NC_139635.1:14245241-14275241 GCF_964638095.1 Poromitra crassiceps
TTGAGCTGCACATGGGCTCAATAAAGGGTGGTTGATTGGGTGAAGCTCAGTAGGCCATGTATGCTGTTGAGAGGAGGCTGCTCTGCTCTGTTCTTCCCAATTGATTGTCCATGTGCAGATGCATCGTTTGAAGTGTTAGTTTATTATAGTTAGTTCCTTTGAATATTGATTGAGTATTTGATTTGAATTAGATTTATTATATTACTTTACAGTTTAATTTGTTTTCCCTTGTTTGATCAAATCCTTTGTTAATACCTTGTTTGTCTTTTAGGCCAAATCATCTGTCCACATGATTTTCCATCATTAATCAAGGGATTTGGTTTGTAAATAAAAACCCTTGGCATTAGTTCCTCTGAATCCTCCTCATTCCACCTGGATGTCTCACTTGCTGAGGCTACACCTGTAACCTCCACCTTTACAGTTTAACACAGTGTTAGTGTCAGAGGTATGCACCTTGCTGCTACAAACTGAACATTTTCTAGTTGGAAAAAATAAGATTACTATATACTATAATTAATTGGGCTATATTTCATATGCTACATTTCAAAAGACAATCTGTGACGACATGTTTCCTGTCACACCTAGCCCTCATTCGCAGCTTGACAGAAAACGTTGTTCAGGCTCTGGAGATCTGGGATGTACTGGTAGTCCTTTATCAATGCTCTCCAAAACACATCCTACAGGAGAACATAAAACTGTTATTCTTTGCAATTCTTTTAAAAATCAATGCTAAAACATTTTAGGTTAAAATATTGACACGAGTAACTGGTGAGCTGCAGATGATGTAAACGTTTGTAATAAATGTTATCTCTTCTACTTCAACCTCTGTCTAGTCTGGTCAATTATAGGACAAGATACACTTAGCCTACTGTAACACAGTCTTGGGGTTTGTCTTCCTTGTCTAGAATGGACACATATGGGCCCTATTCTCCCACAAGCCTTCGGCGCTAAAACGGGCCTTAAACGCAAAAAAACGTGCCTTGCGCCTGTTTTGGGACGATATCAATATGGCTTTACGCTGCCAAATGCGCTTTAGGCCGAATGGGCGTGGCGCAGTCCCAGAATGGGTCAAAGTGGGCGTGTCGGCCTTAAATACCGGCGTACTGCTATCTTCGCACCTGCCGTAAATTTAGCGCTTTGCGCCTTTGAAAACCAGGCCTATTCAGTGCGCCAGTGCACTTGTGCCTCTCCCCTGTCACCCTTCTCTGTCTCTCTCTGAAACCAGGCCTATTCAGTGCGCCAGTGCTCTTCTGCCTCTGAGTCACCCTTCTCTCTCTCTCTCTGACTCCCTCGCTCAAACAGACACAACACATAGCAGCACCCAGCTTCCCATAGGAAATAGCAGTTGTAAGTTTACTGCCTGTGAATGTCCACTCCCAGCATGCAATTGGGTCCTCCATTTCGCTACTAAATAGCAACCAAATGAGCCGAAATAGATATAAAAGGTAGATCTAAAATAATGTGTAATGGTAAGACAACCTGCAATTGTCGAACATTTCAATATTGGACCAAATAAAACATCGAAATGAAACACCACCCTATGTGAAACATATATGTCCTCTTGAGCCTATATATACCCTGTGTGGATTTAACGTGATTTAGGTAAGTGACAGCGGAACGCGCTTCGGAAGCTTCTACTGTCATCTGCTATACTGTGATGTCCGCTCCAATAACTTGGCCCTACTCCACATTTAGTTTTACAATAAAAACACATTTATGCAATGACTTTACATAATGTAGGGTATATTTATGTGCATCATTCTACCTGCAGCAGGGGAGAGAAAACGATATCTTTCTGGACAAACTTTCACCAATCTAATAGGCTATATTTTTCTAGCTGATGCGTTTAGTACATTATTTTCACTTTGATCTTGCTATAGTGTAGCGTATTTACATGCTTGCAGTATTGAAACTGCAGTTAGATTGGTTTGAGAAGCATAATAATATGGAATAATAGCCTATAATGCAGACAGACAGGCTGGATGAAGGGAGGGGGGGGGGGGGGGGGGGGCAGAGCGTTTGGCTTTCGTCTGGTTTTGCGGGATCACTGGAATTGGAGCTAAAAAGGCAAGCGTGCGATTCGTTTATTGCAGTTATCCAATGAGCATGACGGTGCATAATTTTACGCTTAAAAGGCGTGGTTGTAATGGTTGAGGCTGCGTCTAGCGCCAGCACGACGATATCAAGTGCTCTGGTCCACGCCCACTGATTTGAGCTGCGCCAGCCGCTCGGCCTAGAAACAGCGCCGATGCAACGATAGGGACCAAGGCCACTACTGCAACAGCAGCCTTATGTGCAGGGTGAGAATCTAGCACTGCAGCTAAATGCTGGTGAAATACTAAAGTGGCTGGTAGATTTAACACATTCACTGCCAGACGTTTTTTTTTTACTGTAGTTAGCTTCTGCCAGAGGGGTTTTTTGAGGATTCTGGCTCATCTTTCAAGACCCGAGGATTCTTTTCTGCTAAGATTTTGTGAACACACAATATCTCAAAAGAACTAATAGAATGTGTGCTTTCTCTGTCTAAAAGAGTTAGTTTGTAGAGTTAGTAGTTATGTAAGCATTAGCAGTTGAATACAGCATGGTTTTAGCGTCAGAAAAAATATTCAGAGATAAACGGCTTTTTGTGAAATTCGATAGAACAGTCACTTTAACCATTCATTTTTGGCTCTCTCTCTCTCTCTCTCCCTCCCCCTCTCGCTCTCTCTCTCTCTCTCCCTCCCTCTCGCTCTCCCTCCCTCTCTCTCTCTCTCTCTCTCTCTCTCTCTCTCTCCCTCCCTCTCGCTCTCCCTCCCTCTCTCTCTCTCTCCCTCCCTCTCGGGAGGGAGACGCACTAGGTTTAATCCTAGTGAGAGGGGGAGAGGGAGAGAGAGAGAGAGAGAGAGAGAGGGAGGGAGGGAGAGAGAGAGAGCGAGAGAGAGAGGGAGAGAGCGAGAGGGAGAGTTGCTTCAACTCCTCCCTCCGTGGGCGTTCTTCTTGGCTGCAGCGGCCGTCACAAGCTTGTCACCAGTCTCAGTGCTTTGCTGCTGTCCTGTGCCTGTCTGCACGGCCGCTGTTTGAGGAAGTCGGGATGGACTCGCTCGCTTCTTGGAGTTTTGGTTGAGAGAAGCTTTTGCGATTCTGGTCATATTTATGCTGCGTGTTTCAAAGTGTGTTCCACCTGTAATCTATTATGTAAATTTGCAATCCCGCATCGCCAGCAATCAGCGCGAAAACGAAAGCGTTTTCCCCCATCCATTTTCATGAGAATGGCTGGGGTGAGAATGGCGTGACAAGTTAAAAAAATGCTTGCCTTCCTCTAGTCAGGAGAGCACTGTTGCCACTTAGTGGGTCGGTGGAATGGGTTGTAAACGTTCGGTGGCTCCAATAATTATATAAGAGATGTAAAAGGGTTAGATGCACATCCCACGGTCAAAAAAAAAAAAATCATTTTTTTGACGACTCAACTCGTCGTTGGCAGTGAACAGCTGGATTGTGTTTGACGACTCAACTCGTTCTTGGCAATTAACGTGTTAAGACGCAAAATAATTAATTTCCCACTCTGGTAACGTCCAACATGGTGTTAGCTGTAGCCTAACACCAGCAAAGAGACAACTTGTGTGATGACAATTCATTTAACACTAGCCGGTTGCCAATATTGACTGCATCAAAGATGTAGCAAAGTAGTATTACTATTACTATTAAAACGATTATGAATTATATTCGCTAAACATTATCTCAACAGACTTACCAGCGGCTTCGTTCTGTGATGCGTTTGTTATGGTTTGTTCACACTTCCTATACGTCCTGTTTGCGGGAATATCATTGGCTGATTCAAGTCATGTGACGCTAAAACGAGCATTTGATTGGTTTTTGCGATAGCACTGCCATAACGTTTCCCTGATCTAATAAGTTACGTTTTCATTAAACTGCGTTCGATTTGAGGCTGCCAACAAACGGAATCGTGTTCAGAAGAATTTTATTTAGTTCATATGAAAAAAGCATCTAACCTCAAAATGGGGATCGATCATCTCAAAAACGAAAGCAGATAGCAGCCTTCGGCCCCTCACCTAAAAAGGAGTTCGGTCAATCTGCGCTCGATTGCTCTTCCTCCTTCCTCCTCTTCCTCCTTGAAGGACCCGGATGGCGCACACACATGTTGAAATTTTTGAACACAAGATTCTGAAAATTTTGAATTGAATTTTGAAATAGGAATGTGGAAACTGAATAATTTCAAAGCAAATAAATTCAGTTTAAAATTATGCTATTCAGATTCAGTTTTTCAACTCACATTAAAAAATAAAAATTTCAAAATATAAAAATTTGAATTCAAATAGAGCAATTCAAATTCAAATAGAGCAATTCAATTTCAAAATAAAAAAATTCGAATTCAAATAGAGCAATTCAATTTCAAAATGAAAAATTTCGAGTTCAAAAAGAGCAATTCAAATTCAAAATGAAAAATTTCGAATTCAAGTTGAGCAATTCGAATTCAATTTGAGGTGGCACATATATCAGCCCATACAGGAGGTTAAGACATCGCTGGTGTCATCTCATCACAAGATGGTCTCAAGTTTCACTCGCTGTTAAAACAAGATGTGATCCGATCCAAATGAAAAGTCTGTTCCTTGTCTTCATGTTCATTTGCTGATCTGCAGTGAATGGGCAAGTCGGCTCTTACCCTCCACAACATGTTCTTTACACCCATCTTTACTTAGATCTGTGAAAGGATGGGGGACAGGAAATATCTTGACAGAATGGAACTGCTGTTTTTGAGACTAAGAAGACTGGGGAGCAGGGGAGATTTTAGATAATGATATAAAAAGTGAATTTCCTAAATTTGATTAGAATGATGTTCAACCAAGACAATACCTATAAGCCCTAAGGAGTTTGCAGTCAACTAGTTGAAATTAATATGATGTGGCAGTCCAAATCTATTTGTGGGAGTCAAAATCTATTTGTGGCAGTCAAACTCTATTTGTGGTGTACCGCCACAGAGTGAGGATTTGTTCCAATGCTTCAATTCACTGTGTCCATAAATGTACTGTAAATATACCATAAAGCACAATTCTATCAGAATAAGAAACACTGTGACTACTTTCACTAAAAAAATAATAAAGTGCATCAGTGTACCACCACCACAAAACACTTCTGGAGACCTCATGACCTTAATATAAGGGGAAAATGTAATGCTGTGTTGTGCTGCTTTGATTGATCGATAGATTTTATTTATGGACATAGAGGACAAAAATCACTTATTTACGACATGGTCCCCATGGTCCCTGCATCAATTACTTTTGAAAATATGAGATTTGTGCGATTTTGACAATGTTGATGATTGGATGACCAGCACTATTTTCTGAAAATGGCTCAGAAAAACATACTTATCTTCAATGAACCTCCAAAGCCAGAACTAATGTGGGGGAACCAAAGTTACGTCCGTGTTTGGCTGAGACGCATGCGCTGTGTGCAATCATCAGTAGCCTACTTCCTGCTATGTATTTACTTTGAAAATGACCATTTCCCATAACTTTGAAATACTATTATTTCATCATGTGGTGAATATATGAGTCACAACATGTACAGGTGCAGCTAAATACATTAGAATACCGTGCAATAGTTCATTTATTTCAGTAATTCAATTCAGAAAGTGAAACTCTCATAGATTCATTACACACAAAGTGAAATATTTCAAGCCTTTATTTGTTATAATTTTAAGAATTATGGCTTACAGCTAATGAAAACCTAAAATTTGTATTTCAGAAAATTAGAATATTACATAAGACCAATCAAAGGAAGATGTTTAATACAGAAATGTCGGCCTTCTGAAAACTATTCATGTCTAATTGTTCGAGGGTCCTTTTGCACAAATTCAATTCGATCAATGCGGTGTGGCGTGGAGGCACTGCTGAGGTGTTATGGAAGCCCAGGTTGCTTTGATAGTGGCCTTCAGCTCAAGCATATCCATAGAAAGTTGAGTGGAAGGAAAAAGTATGGCAGGAAAAGAGAGGATTGTCAAGTAAAAGCCATTCCAGAATGTGGGGGAGTTTGACATGGAGTGGACTGAGTCAGTGAAGAGCCACCACACACAGACGTGTCCGGGACATGGGCTACTACAACTGTCACATTCCTCATGTCAAGTCACTCCTTAACCAGAGACAACGTCAGAAGCATCTTACCTGGACTCAGGAGAAAAATAACTGGACTGTTGCTCAGTGGTCCAAAGTCCTCTTTTCAGATGAAAGTCCATTTTGAATTTCATTTGGAAATCAAGGTCCCAGCACCATCTCACTTTAAACGTAAACAAACTGAATGATTTTAAATCCCCTCTGAAACAGCTACCAAAGTATCAACCAATAATGATAAATAATGAGCCTTTAGCCATAGTAAACAAATACAAATACATAGGAATCTTACTAGACACAAATCTCACATATAAATTAGACAAGGAAGATAGTAAAACAAATTAAACAAAGATTACTTGTCTTCCAAAGAATACGCCCATATCTCTCAGACTTTAGCCCATATGTATGTGAATGCTGTCCTACTGTCAAACATCTCATATTGCCTACCAATTTGGTGTCTGACAGCAAAAGACACCCTAAAACCTATTGAGCGTGCCGTTTATACAACCGTGCCCAGGGCCGATTTTACACTTCATGGGCCCTGGGGCTATTCATCTCTGCAGGGCCCCCCCCTCAAGCGGAAGGGAGTTTTTTGGCGGCGCCCGAAAAAAGAATTTGAGTGTTTTTTTTTAACCTTTTTTAGCCGTATTTAAAGGAATATCTCATTTTAAATCAACATTAGGATTATACTGTTGTGATGTCATTATTCAGTATCTTCTCCTTTTCTCACTAACTTTCATGTCACCACCTGCTCTCCTGTCAGCATTCTAACTTACAAACACAAACTGTAGGTTTAGCCATCATGTTCTTTCATAAACAGCCTGATTGGAAAGAAAACATTGCCACTGAGATGTCACAACAAGCACTTTTATTATTATTATTTAGTATTTATTATTGCTGTTATTATTACAGTGCACACACACATGGTTATTCAATTATTGCACAAATCAATCAAGCAGTATTCAAGTCTGTTCGTACCTGAAATGTCTTCTTCCTGACTTTTGCCATGGCAAAGCGTTTGACTAGAGTGGTGAAGTCCAATGTTCTAACAATGTCACTTTCCAATGACATCAATGTCAAGTGGGTGAGCCTTTCTTGTCCCCAAAAAAAAATCTTTTTTTTTTTTTTGGGCCCCTTGATGTCCCGGGCCCCGGGGCTTCAGCCCCGGTAAGCCCGTTGGTAAAATCGGCCCTGACCGTGCCTATTCAATCTGTGTAAACTGAGGATATCACTCACACTCGAAAAAGCTAATGCATTACATTTCGAGCAACTACCTCTAATTAATGTGACCAGGTGTTAATCACAATACCAGAATGAACTGGAGCCAGAGACTGCTGTACTCAAAAATATATGATTTTATTGACAATATAGGTGGTTAAAACTAATGCCACTCGAAACCAGGCAATATCAATGCCGGCCTACAAGCAGGCCATAATGAGGGTGGACGGTCCCTTTAATGTAAACTGCACTGTAGGTAAAGAAAACAAAGAAAACAATAGAAAACAAACCATGTGTGGCCAGACTGCAATATCAGGGGGGATTATATTAGGTGGAGTCGGGCCTCACAAAGAGAGTCACAAACCGGGTAAGAAAGGTCTGGATGAAACATCAAAGCTCAAACTGGATCCAGACTGTTATGCAGCACTCAAGGTGACTCAAAGCACACCAACCAAATACTCAAACCAAAATGGCCGCTCCACCACCCAAATCCCCTATAAAAGCAGAAAAGGCCCACACAGGCTTTAGGCCCGGTCAGTGAGTTTACTAAAACACATTAAAATCTATAGAGTCTGGGAAAGACAGTGGCAGCTCCTCAAATGTTGGTTGTTTGGAGCTAAAGAAAACAAAATGACATTAATACCCCAAAAGCAACATCACATTAATAGGAAATCAAACTTTACAAAAGCAATCATTATAAAAGCTACCTTATGGTATAAAACTGGAACACATGCAGAAACCCTCTCCCAGCCAGGCACATAGGCGATTGGGATCTGTATTAGAGAACCATGTTAATACAGTAAAAACACAAAAACCAAAAACCATTCTCCAAAACACACACATTATAGTTGAGCATACCTTCTGGTGCTGGTGCTTGTACTCAGGCTCACTCTCCGCTCTATTCTCTCACCAAAACGAATGGCGGCTCTAACAAATGACACATTTTAACAATTATTTAATCTTTAATATAATAATGTATTGTGTGCGTGTTGAATTGATGCTTTTAACACATTGAGTGCCAGCCGTTTTTTCAATCCTGTAGGTAAGTTGTGCCAGTTTTTTTTTTGAGGATTCTGGCTCATTTTACAAGAGCCGAGGATTCTTTTCTGTTAAGACTTCGTGAACACCAATCATCTAAAAAGAACTAATAGAATGTGTGCTTTCTCTGTCTAAAAGAGTTAGTTTGCAGAGTTAGTAGTTATGTAGATATTAGCCGTTGAGTACAGCATGGTTTCAGAGATTTTCAGAGAGTTTAGAGATAAATGGATTTTTAGAACCACCTCACGTGCCTGTGATTATGGGTGCCCTTGGGCAAGTCTGTATACTGTATTGTGTGTGTGTGTGTGTGTGTGTGTGTGTGTGTGTGTGTGTGTGTGTGTGTGTGTGTGTGTGTGTGTGTGTGTCTCCAAACTCCTCCCTCCGTCTGTGCTGCGGAGGGAGGAGGCTCCGCGGCCGCTCTCGGGCAGTCTGGACTGTAAAACTGGCTCGTTCGTTTCTTGAGGTGTCGGCTGAGAGCTTTGAAGAAGCTTTTGCGATTCTGGTCTTATCTATGCGCAAAGGTACTCGAGTGTGTGTGTGTGCGCGCGCGCGCGCGCACACACACACTCGAGTCCCACCGTCAAAAAAAAAAAATGTTTATGTAAGACGAGATATCTCGTCTTTGGCACTCAACGGTTGGATTATGTAAGACGAGATATCTCGTCCATGGCACTCAAGGTGTTAAAACCATTTAAAAAAAGGTAAACCTACCCAATATCAACCTCCAAACAATTCGTGGCCTCGGCTGCTAGGTGTGTCAGTGTGTCAGGGTGAAAGGCCCAGGTAAGGTTTCCACCCCTATTTATAGACTTGGTCTGGGTCCTAGTGCTCGGCCACTATTAACCTCCCTTCCACATCTACCCCCACTTTGAAAGGTCACCGTCCCGGTGACAACAAATAAAAATAAAAATAAATGAAAATAGAATAATTCCATGTTCGTTTTAAACCCATGGCCTGAACGTTGCATAAATGACTTGGCTAGATGTATGGGGAAGGTTATTTTCACTGTGACTTCTGTTTTCAACTGGTCTGCCTAGAGATTGGGGCAGATTAAAGGATGGGTTTTCCGTGGGGAATATGAATATATATTAAATCTCACGCCCCTAAGGTTTTAGAATCCGTTGAAATTTTTGAAATTGGTTATTAACTGCCATGCCTATCAAGCATCTATCACATTATTTCCATGTCGCTCTGACGCAAAACGCGTCAGAGCGACACCCCCCGCCTTGCGGAAGTCGTGCACCTATGAACTACAACTGTTGTGAGCCATGGTCCCGCCTCTAGAGGTCCTCCACGCCCCTTCAGAGGTCTTCAACAAAAACGAAAAGGCAGCCATCTTTTTCAACCGCCTAGCCTGCTGTAGCTAATATTAGCTTCCCATAGTTCCTTGCAAAGAGACCATATCTCGGGAACGGAAGCACTAATAGACACGGGACTGGCGGCATTGGAAAGCTCGTCAAATTTTACATCTAGTTTTTTTACAGAAAATAGTTACAACATCAGATGCGCATAACTCCTACGAAAATGCCTTAAAATGCATGAATTTTTTTTATGAAGACATCTCCCGACATATATACTACAGTTTAAATTTGGTGCAATTTGGAGGCAATTTTATTTTCGATAATTTTCTTGTTCTTTGTATGTTTTATTGTCGAAGCCTTCTTCTTCTTCTTCTTTGAGTTTTATGGCAGTTGGCAAACATATTATGTGCATTACCGCCACCTACTGGAGTTTGATATCAGCCAAATGCCTGAGGGGTGGGCATGAAAACGAAGGCCACGCGAGCCCAGTGCATTGTGGGAAATGTAGTATTTCGAGTCCCCGCATCCGCACCTCCCCCCCACCCCCCCCCCCCCCCCCCACACACACAGAGTGGATTTCGGTTGATATCTCTGTGAGTAAACCTCCAATTTCAAAAATTTCAACGGATTCAAAAACCTTAGGGGCGTGAGATTTAATATATATTCATATCCACCACGGAAAACCCGGCCTTTAAAGGGGTTTGTGTGGTGGCCTGCTGTCGTCCTATGGGAACGTCTCACAAGAGCAGGAGAGGTTAAAAAAGGCACATCAGGTAATGAAACAGCTGGGCAGTTTAACTGGGGCTCTAGCTGTATTACAGCAGGTGGGCTTTCCGGCAGGGGCTGTATTACAGCCGGTGGGCTTTCAGGCAGGGGCTGCATGTTGACCATTATCACACTGCCCATTTCACTTTCTTTTTCGGGCATATCAAGTTCATTCTCCTCTCCTTGAGGCAAACTGTATGATTCAGGTAAAGGAGGGTCATGAGTGTCAACAGTAGCAGTAGAAGGGAGAACTTTAAGCTCGGTCCTATTAATATTTTTCTCTGGGCCAGTTTTGCTCCTTGGACAGATTTTGTAAACCCTTCCTTTATCATCGAAACAGTCCACAATCTCATAGATTGTATGGTCCCAGACGTCCTGGATTTTGTTACGTCCAAGTGGATGGTTCCTTCGGAATACAAGGGTCCCTGGTGCCAGTATTTCGGTTACATTTGGAGTCACTTGCCTATTCCTCCGTTCGGCTGCCAATCTTAGCTGATCCTCAGTATGGTGATATGCACTCTTCAGCCTTTGTTGATGCTCAACTATCCACTCATGGGTGGACCCTGGGGCCAAGTTGTTGTCTGTGGTGCCCAGCAAAAAGTCAACAGGTAGCTTGGCTTTTTGTCCAAACATTAACTCATAAGGAGTGTAGCTGGTAGAAGCATGTTCTGTTGTGTTGTATGCGAACAGGAGCTGAGGCAGGTATTGTGGCCATTTCCTTTTCTTTTCAGGTGGGAGGCTACGGAGTAGGTCATGCAGAGTGCGGTTGAATCTCTCGCATTGCCCATTACCCTGAGGGTGGTATGCTGTGGTACGGCTCTTTTCAATTCCATATATCTTGCACAACTGTTTCAGCAGCTCTCCTTCAAAATTCCGGCCTTGGTCACTGTGGATACGTTTGGGGACTCCATATATGTAAAACCATTTTTCTGTTAGAATCCGAGCTGTGGTACTAGCTTTCTGGTCAGGGGTTGGATATGCTTGGCTAAATTTGGAGAAAATGTCCGTGATGACAAGGACATTTTCTCGCCCATCACTAGCTCTCTCCAGGACAGTGAAGTCAATGGCCCGGATCTCTAGGGGTTGTGACGCCATTATATTACCAGGAAAAGTTCTAACTTTGGGCTGATTGGCTTTGGCTACCAGGCAACGACTACAGTTGCGGCAATATTTCTCAATATCTTGCCACATATTGGGCCAAAAGCATCTCTCTCTCACCAGGTGTATGGTCCGTTCAACCCCTTGGTGACCATGGTCGTCATGGAGATGTTTGAGCACCTCGTCCTTAAGGCACACTGGGAGAAGGAGCTGAAAAGTGTCTCCACCTGTTTTTGGTGGTCTGATAGAGCGATACAGAACTCCCTCTCTCATACATATTTTATCCCATTGTTGGACCAATTTACGGACATCTTTGTGCCCTGTTGTCAATTCTTGTTTTGAGGGCCGTTTCGCACGCTGCCAGTAAACCTTAAATGCACCAACCACCTGATCGGCTTCCTGGAGTGTTTTTAAGTCTGCTTTTTCCCGCATTGGGAAAGCTTGAATTGACAAGCAAGTGGCAGGATCCTGAGGCAGAATCTGTGGCCCATGTGTTTGTTGATGGATGATTTTGGGTATTTGGATGCCAGGGGTCACTGACAAAATTGAGTCACATGTGGGCTACCGAGACAGTGCATCTGCATTCCTATTTGTCGTGCCTGGACGATATTTGACCTCAAAGTCAAACGCAGCTAGTTCTGAGGCCCAACACTGTTCCAACGCACCAAGTTTGGCTGTTTTCAAATAGCTCAGGGGATTATTATCCGTAAAGACAGTGAACTTGTTCCCCAGCAAGTACTCCCTAAAGTTATCTGTCACTGCCCATTTAAGGGCCAAAAGCTCCAGCTTCCTTGAGCTATAGTTAGACATATTACGCTCTGAGCGCCTAAGGCCCCTGCTGGCAAAGGCAATCGGTCTCCGTTGGCCTTCGTGATCTTGAGATAGTACTGCACCGAGCCCTGCATGACTTGCGTCGATTTCAAGAACAAAAGGTTTAGCAAAGTCAGCATAGCCGAGAACTGGGGCACTGACCAGACGCTCCTTCAAGGCCTGGAACCCCTGATCGCATTCTTCAGTCCACCTCTCCACAATGGAGCACTTGCTATTGCTCTTTGGCTTGTGTTTGCTTCCAATCACCTCCGACACAAGCCGGTGTAAGGGTGCTGCCAGCTTCGAAAACCCCTCCACGAAGCGGCGGTAATAGGATGCAAATCCAAGGAACGACTGAAGCTGTGCAGCAGTAGTGGGTCGTTCCCATTGTGACACCACATTGAGCTTGTCTGGGTTGGTGGCGACCCCAGCTGCTGACACTATGTGGCCCAGGTATTTAACCTCATGTTGAAAAAACTGGATTTTTTTTTATTTCAACTTCACAATGGAAACAAGTCCTCGGACTTTATTGTGTTTTTATCCTTGATGGTGATGTATGAGTGGCATTTATATTTCCGTGTATGATGTGCTCTACTTTTTTCATTCATCGAATAAATCAATCAATCAATCAATCAAAAAAAAGTCCATCTTCAAGAGGTTCCAGTAAAACGGAAGGAAGAGTGGCGGTAGCAGAACTTGGGCAAACAATAGAGATGAATTTCATAGATCCTGCTGGAATGCGTATAGCTCGACCTTTGACCTTAGCCTTTCCCAGGTACCCCTGATCATTAAGTGCCTCAATGGACTGGCACTCTGACATGGCCTCTTTCCAGCCTGCACCAGCATATTTCAGTGTGGGGAACTGAAAGAGGTCAGGGCCAAGCTGAATAAACAACTCATGGTAGCAACCTTGAATAATGTTCATGCCAAGTAAGCCGGGCACAGACATTTTTTTCTCCCTCATACGAGGGTCTTCTGGGCTCCTTACAACCAAGACCCCCATTCGGGTGAGGGTCTTACTCAAGACCTTAACATCCAGTTCCAAGTAACCTATGTAGGGAATTTCCAATCCATTTGCCGCCTTCAACTGCAGCCAGTTGCACATTCACAACTTATCTTCACCTTGTGATTGGAAGTGCTCTATGAAGAAATCTTCTGTCATAGTCGAGACCATAGACCCCGTATCCAGTAAGCATGGAACTGTAACACCTCCCATACTAACTCCCACAATTGGACATTTCCCTATCAAGTCAGGTGGACGTTCATCTCTGTTAACTGAGCCTAAGAGCCCCCCTCCTGGTGTCTGGCTCCCCACACCAGAGGGCGCTAGTTTTCCTGTGGCCAAACTGGGGCGGCTATGGCATCATTTGTTTGTACCGTTGCTTGGTGTCCTGACCTTTCGGGGTAACCCCCCGTGGGCTTGATCTGGACCCTGCAGAACCGTGCTATGTGTCCTGCTTTATTACAGCGCAGACAGATGGGCCTACCATCTGCTTGAAAACGGTAGGGTCTGGGGTCTCTCACCTCTTTTTGTGGAATTTGTGTGGGGGGGGTGGTGTTGAGGATGCCTATGTGTTTCATAATAGCATCTAGCTGTACCTGCTGTTTCCTAAGACACTCTTTAAGCTCAGCTAGGTCACTAGTAGGAGATGGAGGTGGAACAGTCATAGCATTTGACTCAACATCCATCTGGCCTGAGTTGGTGTATGTATTGCAGGAAAAAGCACAGGCCCTTTGTCTACTCCCATCCCTTCCCTCTTCTGCCCACCTGATGGCAGTACTACGGAGCATAGTAAATGACAGATTAGGGTTTTGACTGATGTTCCGTTTGAGCTCCCTCCGCAGCATATCAGCATGCACATGTTCTATGAACTGATCGCGCAAAATCTGGTCAGAGTTAGGAATACCACCTGGTGTTTTACAAATGACCACATCCATGAGGGACTTTAAAGCATGAGAATATTCTCTAAGAGATTCCCCCTCCTTCTGACTGCGCTGGAAAAACTGAAGCTGTGCAGCAACATAAGACTGCGAGCAGCTATAATTTTCAGTCAGTATGGAAAATATCTTTTCTGAAGTGTCTCTGTTCGCTGGACTATGAAAATCAAGCTCTGCTTTAGCACCCCCATCTAAATGATCATTCAGGAAAATAATCTGTTCAGCTTGGGACATTTCTCTAACTGCCAGGCACCTGCGAGCCTCATCAATCCATTTTTCCACAGTTATCAAGTCAACAGACAATTTACCAGAAATGTTTTGGCACTTTCGCTCTCTTGGAACATATACAAATTGGGTTTGTACTGGTGCAAGAGGAACAGGCATATGGGCACTTCCTGGGCCATCAGATCGATTAGATGGCCCTGCTTCAGATGAACCGGTACTTTGATTTGCCCTCTGTGACTTCAATTATTCATTTTCAGCCTGAAGCTGCCGTACCTGCTCCATGAGGGCTTGAAGGTCCTCCATAGCACAAACTAATGTTCACTGAAGAGGCTTTGAAGTCATCCTGAAGTCGTCAAAGCTGATCCTCTGTTGACCTTGATTGCAGCTGCCACCACACAAAAGAAAAATAAAAACAGCTAGTAAGCAGTCTCTGTATATATCCTGCCCGACAACGCCAATTGTGACCAGGTGTTAATCACAATACCAGAATGAACTGGAGCCAGAGACTGCTGTACTCAAAAATATATGATTTTATTGACAATATAGGTGGTTAAAACTAATGCCACTCGAAACCAGGCAATATCAATGCCGGCCTACAAGCAGGCCATAATGAGGGTGGACGGTCCCTTTAATGTAAACTGCACTGTAGGTAAAGAAAACAAAGAAAACAATAGAAAACAAACCATGTGTGGCCAGACTGCAATATCAGGGGGGATTATATTAGGTGGAGTCTGGCCTCACAAAGAGAGTCACAAACCGGGTAAGAAAGGTCTGGATGAAACATCAAAGCTCAAACTGGATCCAGACTGTTATGCAGCACTCAAGGTGACTCAAAGCACACCAACCAAATACTCAAACCAAAATGGCCGCTCCACCACCCAAATCCCCTCTAAAAGCAGAAAAGGCCCACACAGGCTTTAGGCCCGGTCAGTGAGTTTACTAAAACACATTAAAATCTATATACATTAATAGGAAATCAAACTTTACAAAAGCAATCATTATAAAAGCTACCTTATGGTATAAAACTGGAACACATGCAGAAACCCTCTCCCAGCCAGGCACATAGGCGATTGGGATCTGTATTAGAGAACCATGTACATATACAGTAAAAACACAAAAACCAAAAACCATTCTCCAAAACACACACATTATAGTTGAGCATACCTTCTGGTGCTGGTGCTTGTACTCAAGCTCACTCTCCGCTCTATTCCCTCACCAAACGAATGGCGGCTCTAACAAATGACACATTTGAACAATTATTTAATCTTTAATATAATAATGTATTGTGTGCGTGTTGAATTGATGCTTTTAAAACCATTTAAAAAAAGGTAAACCTACCCAATATCAACCTCCAAACAATTTGTGGCCTCGGCTGCTAGGTGTGTCAGTGTGTCAGGGTGAAAGACCCAGGTAAGGTTTCCACCCCTATTTATAGACTTGGTCTGGGTCCTAGTGCTCGGCCACTATTAACACATTCACTGCCATTGGCGAGTTGACTCGTCAAAAAAAATCCAACGGTTGACTGCCATTGACGAGTCAAGTCGTCAAAAAAAAAAAAAAAAAAAATTGATGGTGGGACGTGGATCAACGCCCCCCACGTCTCCTATAAAAAATATGGGAGCCACCGAACGTGTACAACCCATTCCACCGACCCACTAAGTGGCGACAGTGCTCTCCAGACTAGAAAAAGCCGAGCCAAAACTGCAGGGGAACGCGCGAGGAAACCATTCTCATACTGTAAAATGGATTGGCGAAAACGCTTTCGCTTTCGCGCTGAGAGCTGGCGGTGGGGGATTGCAAATTTGCATAATAGATTATGGGTGCAACACACTTTGAAACACGCAGCATAAATAAGACCAGAATCGCAAAAGCTTCATCAAAGCTCTCAACCGAAACCCCAAGAAACGAGCGAGCCCATCCAGACTCAGAGCGGCCGCCAGCAGACAGGCAGCAGCAGCAGAAACTCGCTTGTGACACGCCCGCTGCAGAGGCACGGAGGGCGGAGAAGAACACACACGGAGGGAGGAGTTTGAAGGAGAGGGGGGTTTCCTGCTGTTATGGAGGAAATTACTGTTCAAAACTATTGTTTAGATGTCTGACGTCTTACTGATGCCAAAAATAAATGGTTAAAGTGACTGTTCTATCGAATTTCACAAAAAGCTATTTATCTCAGCTTAAATTTTCAGACGCTGAAACCATGCTGTATTCTACTGCTAATGCCTACATAACTACTAACTCTACAAACTAACTCTTTTAGACAGAGAAAGCACACATTCTATTAGTTCTTTTGAGATATATTTTGTGTTCACAAAATCTTAGCAGAAAAGAATCCTCGGCTCTTCAAAGATGAGCCAGAATCCTCAAAAAAAAAACTTGGCAGAAGCTACCTACAGTATTGAAAAAACGGCTGGCAGTGAATGTGTTAACCTCCCTTCCACATTAACATCAATGAAACTCTTTTATCAGATTCAATATAATTTTACGCCACCCCTCATATGCTCTCTTCTTCCCAGGTTCTCAGCAACAAGACAAACACCAACTCAGAAAATCCTCTTCCCAGGTATAAAAATAATTATGGACAGCGATCTTTCTTTTACAATGGTACAGTAAAACCTTGAATGAGGTCCCTCTAAATGTACGTAACAGTTCATCTTTTACTCGTTAGAAAACTATTGTATAAGAATCTCCTACTGGGGGAACAGGTCTGCACTCACTGACCTGGCTGATGAGGCAGCTGCCTCATGGCCTAGGCCAGACAATCCTAAACCCTCTTATTTATTTCTTCTCTCCAAACCCTCCCATCTTCTTCTTCTACATATCTATCACTTTAACTGTCTCTTCTTTTGTCTCTTGCTGCAGGACAGGAACCCTTTGAAAACCAGCATGTTTGCTGAGTAGGGCTCAAAAACAATTTTAATTACCTTTTATGGTGTGTATGCTTTCTTTCCTGTTAAATAAACTGAAAGTGAGAGTCTGGAGGAAGAGTGGAGAGGCACACAATCCAAGTTGCTTGAAGTCCAGTGTGAAGTTTTCACAGTCTGTTGATTTGGGGTGCTGTGTCATCTGATGGTGTGGGTCCACTGTGTTTTCTCAAGTCCAAAGTCAACGCAGCCGTCTACCAGGAAATGTTGGAGCACTTCATGCTTCCTTCTGCTGAGAGATTTATGGAGATGCAGATTTCATTTTCCAGCAGGACGTGGTACCTCCCCACACTGTCCAAAGAGTCAGTGACTGAAAGTGACGACTGGTGAGCACTCTCAAAAGTTTCAAAAGTTACGTTACCTCCCCACACTGCCAAAGGTACCACAAACTGCTTTCATGACCATGGTATTACTGTGCTTGATTGGCCACTCGTGCAAAAGGAGCCCAAACCAAGTATTGATACATGTACAGTTTTCAGAAGGCCAACATTTCTGTATTAAAAATCCTTTTTTCTTTGGTCTTATGTAATGTTCTAATTTTCTGAGATACACATTTTAGGTTTTCATTAGCTGTAAGGCACAATTATTAAAGTTATAACAAATAAAGGCTTGAAATATTTCATTTTGTGTGTAATGAATCTATATCGGGGCACGGTGGCTCAGTGGTAGAGCTGTCGCCTCACAGTCAGAGGGTCCTGAGTTCGATTCTCGCCTGGGACACTGTGGGCGCTGTGGTTGTGTTCCCCCCCATATCTTCAGTGCCTACTGCCCAGGTGGGGTATCTCGTCGTAAGGGCCTTTCTCTCTGTGTGGAGTTTGCATGTTCTCCCCGTGCTCCCCCAGGGGGTTCCGTATATAACCCCCCCCACTAAAAACATGCAGAAGATCAGATCGTCATCGTCATCTGACCAGTGACGACAACACCCAAAGTTGGGCGCTGTACGAGAAAGCGACCACTGCTCTGGCCTGCCCCCCGGAGGAAGGGACATGCCTGGATGGGTTAAATGCAGAGGACACTTTTCACCGGCCACCGTCAGCATGAGTGTGTTGTGGCCGCATGCATGTGTTGTGGTGTTCGTGTGACAATAAAAGACGGGGCTTGTCCCGTTACGAGAGTTTTTTTTTTTTTTTTTTAATATGTGAGAGTTTCACTTTTTGAATTGAATAGCTGAAATAAATGACTTCCACAATATTCTAATTTATTGAGCTGCACCTGTACATGCGAGTGTTTCTGGCGCTGTTGGAATGTGTATTTTTGGTGACTGAACAGGAGTAGGCTTGTGCAGCATTACTGCCATTCAGCTAAGCTAACTAGCAGGAGGAGTGCAACACACTTTCTAATGCACCATTCAGCTGCTAAGCTAACTAGCAGGAGGAGTGCAACCCACTTTCTAATGCACCATTCAGCTGCTAAGCTAACTAGCAGGAGGAGTGCAACACACTTTATAATGCACCATTCAGCTGCTAAGCTGACTAGCAGGAGGAGTGCAACACACTTTATAATGCACCATTCAGCTGCTAAGCTAACTAGCAGGAGGAGTGCAACCCACTTTCTAATGCACCATTCAGCTGCTAAGCTAACTAGCAGGAGGAGTGCAACACACTTTATAATGCACCATTCAGCTGCTAAGCTGACTAGCAGGAGGAGTGCAACACACTTTCTAATGCACCATTCAGCTGCTAAGCTAACTAGCAGGAGGAGTGCAACACACTTTATAATGCACCATTCAGCTGCTAAGCTGACTAGCAGGAGAAGTGCAACCCACTTTCTAGTGCACTCAGCTGCTAAGCTAACTAGCAGGACGGGTACAACCCACTTTCTAATGCACCATTCAGCTGCTAAGCTAACTAGCAGGAGGGGTACAACCCACTTTCTAGTGCACCATTCAGCTGCTAAGCTAACTAGCAGGAGGGGTACAACCCACTTTCTAGTGCACCATTCAGCTGCTAAGCTAACTAGCAGGAGGGGTACAACCCACTTTCTAGTGCACCATTCAGCTGCTAAGCTAACTAGCAGGAGGGGTACAACCCACTTTCTAATGCACCATTCAGCTGCTAAGCTAACTAGCAGGAGGAGTGCAACACACTTTATAATGCACCATTCAGCTGAAGCTAACTAGCAGGAGGAGTACAACACACTTTCTAATGCACCATTCAGCTAAGCTAACTAGCAGGAGGGGTACAACCCACTTTCTAATGCACCATTCAGCTGCTAAGCACACGGAGGAGAAAGGCATCAATCTTAATGGGAATATGGAAAATAGGTGAATCTCCCAAAAATGTTGGCCAACATTTTAAAATAAAGTTCCAAAACCTAAATGGCATGTGGCAAATCGAACACTAATAGCCTACTATTTAGAATATAATTAGAAATGTTCTAAAACTTCCCGAGTGCTTCTTTGTAAAAGAGAACATTGTTAGCGGTGATCTTTTTCATGTGATTCTAAAAAGGGGAGAGAACGTAGATCAAACTAGATTATTTTAACTGAAACATTAGAAATGATAAAATAAAGTGCAGAAACAAAGTAAAGTCAGATTCTGCTTCTCACTGTGAATGGATCCACAGTTTGTCAGTGTTTACATTGATCCAGTTTCTGCTGCACCATCTGTTCTGTAATGTATGCAGGTATTTCAATGCAGCTAATTACATTCACTTCATTCCACCATGGGTAGGCAGTGGTGCTGGAAGTACTTTTTAAGTAGGGGGTGCTGTAAGGAAGGGACTCTCGGTGCTGCGGGCAGCACCAAAGAAGATTTGACGTTTTTTGGACTTTTAGCCATATTTAGAGGAATATTTCATTTTAAATTAACATTAGGATTATACTGTTATATGTCATTATTCAGTATCTTCTCCTTTTCTCACTCACTTTCATGTAACCACCTGCTCTCCCTTTAGTCGTTTTACACAACAGACAGCAACACTGAACTTATTATTATGGAAAACCAGATTATGATGAAAATCAAACACTTTTGAAGAGAGAGCGTATGAAATAAGATTAGAGCTGGGAAGCACAAACTGTTTTTTAATGCATTTTGTTGCGGTTATAAACACAAGACAGCCAAATCCAACTATTTCGAAAATCCCATCTCTTGCCACCAGGGGGTGCTGCAGCACCCACCTTCCAGCTCCCTTGTGGGTAGGAGCACGTCAGTAAGTATAGGAGACAGGACACCAGTATAAATTGCTACAATGATTTACTTAAAAGATTCAAGGAACAATGATATACAGTACAATGATTTGTCAGATAAGGTGGGCAGGCAGTCCACACAACACTGAACAAGCAATAGTACAAACAAAACTGAGAATACAAGCATAAAGGCCGTTTCTCACTGGTGCGGTGCGGAATGCGTTGCGAAATGCGAAATTTCGTGCGGATTTTCCGCATTGCAAACTATACACACAGGTCTGGGTGCGAATTATTCGCATTCCCACGTTCATTTTCCGTCTGCGGAAAAACAGTGAGCAGAGACCACAATGGAGTCAAGCAGTAGTAGTAGCAGTGATGACGACCTGCACCTCATTTTGCTGAGAAAACAAACGAGAAAGGGGAAAAGAAGGTTCTGGGTTCACCCAATTTTAGAGAGGCGCACAGAACATGGCGAGTTTCATCAGCTGGTCCAGGAGCTGCGCCGGTATCACAGTCGCTTCAGGCATTTCAGAATGGGAGTTGAGCAATTTGAGGCTCTGTTGGGGATGATAGCCCCTCACATAATGAGGAAACACACAAACTACTGCAAACCTCTGCACGCACACGACACTAGGACAAAACATCTTATTCGTGGCAAAACCAGGAAACTGTATTGCACTAGTCTTAGTGTTGCGTGTAGGGGCCCGCAGATCTGGAAGGAGCTCGATGAAACTATTAAAATGTCACGCTCTGTCTCCTCTTTTAAAAAGATGCTGAAGAGTCAACTATTGGCCACATATCTGAATTGAAATTGTCTGGGAATTGTCTTGTCTGTCCTATGTCCTGTATTGTACGTTGTGGGGGTATTAGGCCAGTACCCTGTCCTGTTTTGTTTGTTTTGTCTGTTCTGTATTGTATGACAATTGTTTATTTAATGTCAGAAGTTATGTTTCTTGTGGGTCCCCACCAAAAGCTCGGAGAGCTTCCTCGGGGTTCCCTTTTGCACACTCTGGTTTCCTTCATTTTTCAAGTTATATATTTTTTCAAGTGTGTGTGAATAAAAGAAATCTGAAATCTGAAATCTGAAATCTGAAACCTATCGACCCTGAACAACGACTGGCAGTGTGTTTGAGGTGAGCATTTTCATGTAATTTATTTTGTTTACCGTCTTTTGCTTTAAAAAAAATCACGATATACGAGGGATCAGTGTTAGTAAACAAACGATGAAACTGGGGGGGTCGTTCACGCTAGGAAGGCTATAGATAGCCTGTAACGTTACAGTAGGCTATGAACACAAATTGAATCATCACCATGCCAAACAGCAGCGCAGCGCCATACTACAATGTGACGTCAGTTGTAAATAAAGGATTTCATTGGTCAAACGTATCTTGCCGCATCCGAAAATCCGCGGAAGTCAAAGTCCGTGCGGAAAAATAAACCCCCGCACGAATGTTCCGCCTCGGTGTGCAAGGTTCAATTGCAACTCATTAAAACATTTTGTTGCAAATCTCCGTGCCGAATATTCGCGTGAAAATCCGCACCAGTGTGAAACGGCCTTAAGACTCAGGTAGGATCAGGTTCAGTGGATTAAGTGGGTTATACTCAAACACAAATGTTAGTGGTCAACTGTAACATACTGTGTGTTGTCTCACTACACCACACTAACACACTGATGTGATTCGCTTTCTGTATCCGTCGTGTCCCAACGGAGCTTCCGTAGGTCTGCGGAGTCAGGCAGATTAAACAACATGTCTCCCAGCTAAGTTGTGTCCGTGTCAGTCAAGTACATTACATGGTGTCAGAAGTCTGTCTGAAACAGCGAAAAAGAAGAGAAAATGGCATACTCGCATTTTGAACACCCCAAGATCGACTGGGAGGCTCCTGATTTGTATCAAGAGTTTGAGAGATTCAGAAGCCACGTCTTTGAGGGTCCGCTCTCGGAGCTAGACGCTAAGAAGCAAGCCGGCTGGCTAGGAACGTGGGTCGGCGAGCAAGGTAGAGAAATCTACAAGACGTTAGCCTGGGCTGATGGCGAGAGAGAAGATCCGTCTAAAGTGCTGGACAAGTTTGCCAGCTACATCAGGCCAAGAAAAAACAAGCGGATAGCCAGGCATCGTTTCAAGCAACGGAAGCAAGGACCAAGTGAAAGTTTCGACAACTTTGTAAAGGACTTGAGACTCGTTCTCATGGACTGTGAGTACCCCGACGACATGCTAGTTGATGCAATCATCGCGGGAGTTCGAGAAAAACGTGTCCAAGAAATACTGTTGGATAAAGGTGAGGAGCTAACGCTACCTAAAGCTATAGAAATCCCCCAGCGGTTTGAAATGTCACAGAAACAGATAAAAATCGTCAGAGAAGAGGATTCACAAGTCTCAGCAGTATCTGTTAAGCCGAAATACACAGTGCCATATAAGAACATGTACAATGAAGGACAGACGAAACCTGTGTATCAGAAGAAGGCTCCAGAAAACCAACAGAGAAGCTGCACAAGCTGTGGGAGAGACCCCCAGCATAAGTGGAACATGGGGAAGTGCCCAGCTAAAGGCTCAGAGTGTTCCTACTGTCACAAACCAAACCACTGGGCGGCAGTGTGTCGTAAGCGTGCAGTTAGCTCTGTGAGTGTTGAGCCAGATCAGGATGACGAAATTCTGAATATAAATCTAACACAGACAGATAGCCCGGAGAATGATAAATGGACTGTAAACCTAAAAATACTGTCTCAGCAAGTGCCGTTTAGGATCGACACAGGCGCTAAGTGTAATACACTAACCGTAGACAGCTATCAGTCGCTAATGCACACAGGTGAGCTAAAACGCTCGAGCAGGGTACTCCGCTCGTATACTAATCATAAGATTAAGCCTGTAGCTGCAGTTGATCTACAGATGGCATACAAAAAGTGTGAAGTGAGCGCCGAATTTGAAATAGTGGACATAGCACAGGAGAATGTGCTCAGTGGAGCTTCAGCAGAGGCTTTAGGCCTTATTGCTCGTCTTGACTCACTTCGAAGCAGTGTAGCCACCACAACACAAAGCATACCAGCTGGTCTGGATGAGTTTCCGGAGCTACAACGTACCACAGGCACCTTGCCAGGAAAATACACGATCAAACTAGATAAAGATGCAAAGGGTGTGGTCCACCCTGTCCGTCGACAGCCAGCTGCGCTCAGAGAAAAGATAGTGGAAAAGCTACATGAGATGGAGAAAGATGGCTTCATCACCAAAGTTGAACAGCCCACAGAATGGGTTAGCTCTATGGTAGCCGTAGTCCGTAATGGCAAAATAAGAATCTGCATAGATCCAAGTGATTTAAATCAGGTCATAAAAAGGGAACACCACCCAATGCGCACCATAGAGGAGGTGGTTTCAAGAATACCTAATGCTAAAGTATTCTCTGTGTTAGATGCTAAATCAGGATTTTTGCAGATAGAACTGGATGAAGCCTCATCCTTTCTGACAACCTTTAACACTCTGATAGGAAGGTTTAGATGGCTGAGACTCCCATTTGGAATAAAATGCGCCCCAGAAATCTTCCAGCGCATCATGGATGAGATGCTTGAGGGCATAGCTGGAGCAGTAAGTGTCATGGATGATATCCTAATAGCAGCCCCCACAGTCCAGGAGCACGATGCAATCCTCCGCAGAGTCGCTGAAAGAGCTACAAGCTACAATCTCAGACTCAACTTCCACAAATGTCACATCCGACAAGCATCAGTGCCGTATGTGGGACATCTGATAACAGCTGCTGGTCTACAGCCAGACCCCGCAAAAGTGGAAGCGGTTCGGTACATGACGCCACCGACAGACAAAGAGGGTGTCAAACGCTTTGTGGGCTTTGTAACATATTTGTCAAAGTTCATACCAAACCTCAGTGAAGTGGATGCTCCGCTGCGTCAGCTTCTCAAAAACGACGTGGAGTTTGCATGGCAGCCAGCTCAGCAGCAAGCCTTTGACAGGCTCAAGGAGTTGTGCACGCATCCTCCAGTGCTGAAGTTTTTTGATCCTGCAAAGCCTGTTGAGATATACAGTGATGCAAGCAGCAGTGGATTAGGAGCTGTTCTGCTCCAGGACGGTCATCCAATAGCATTCTCCTCGAGGTCACTGACTGACGCAGAGACGCGTTATGCGCAAATCGAGAAGGAGATGCTCTCCATTGTGCACGCATGCATCAAGTTTCATAACTACATATTTGGAACACATGTCACAGTGTACAATGATCACAAGCCACTCGAAGATATCTTTAAAAAATCACTGCTGGCCACTCCCATGCGCATCCAGAGAATGCGTCTGTCGCTGCAGTGGTACGACTTGACAATCAAGTACAGAAGAGGAAAAGACATGGAGCTGCCCGACACACTATCCAGAGCACAGCTCCCAGAGAGCACACCAGAGTTAAGCGGACTAGAGTGTGTCTCCATGCTCAACTATGTTGCAGTAAGTGACCAGAAGTACACAGAGCTGCAAGACAGCACAAGAGAAGAGCTAATCTGTCTCCAGCAGACAATTCACCACGGCTGGCCTGAACACAGATGGGAAGTGCCCATTCAGGTTCAGCCATATTGGGACTCAAGAAGTCAGCTAGTGTTGTCTGATGGAATTATCTATAAAGGACTGCGTATAGTAGTGCCCCCCACCATGCGTGAGCACATGCTAAAGCTCATACACCAGTCTCACCTAGGCATGGTGAAAAGCAAACAGCGAGGACGTGAAGTGCTATACTGGCCAGGCATGAGTGCAGAAATTGAAGAAATGGTCAGAAACTGTAGCAAGTGTGCAGACTTTCAGAACAAGCTGCCCAGACAACCCCTCAAACCAACTGAAACACCAGAGCTGCCATTTGAAGAGGTAGCATCAGATCTGTTCGAGTTCGAAGGCAAGCAGTACATCCTACTTGTGGATTACTACTCAAAATTCATTGAAGTAGATGTACTGAAAGACATGCGAAGCCGCACCACCATAGAGACTCTGAAAGCTCAGTTCTGCAGACATGGTATTCCCGCCACTCTTCGCACAGACAACGGTCCACAATACTCCTCAGAGGAATTTAAAGACTTCTGCAAGAGCTATGGAATATCACACAAAACATCTTCACCACACACGCCACACTCAAATGGTGAAGCAGAGCGTGCAGTGCAAACTGTGAAGAGGCTTTGGTGCAAGGCGCCAGACAAACACCTTGCGCTGATGGATTACAGGACGACTCCACTAGAGACAGTAGGATTGTCGCCAGCTCAGCTACTCATGGGCAGGAGGCCACGTGATAAGCTGCCTACTGCTCGTGAGCTACTTGCACCAAGAGGATATGACCCCCACAATGTCAAGCGTCTGCTGGACACGAGCAAAGACATTCAAAAGTTCTACTACGACCAAAAGAGAGCAGGCAATTCTCGTGTTGCCCTTCAGCCTGGGGATGAGGTTAGGATGCAGCCACATCCTGGCAACGACAAGTGGTCCCCTGGAGTAATAGTGAAACCCCACAGTGCTCCGCGCTCCTATGTTGTGGACTGTGGAGATAGAGAGTACCGCCGCAACAGTCAACATCTTCGCGTGAGCACTCCAGCCGCTAACCATCCTCGCCGCTGGGTACAGGAAGAACCATGGACTGAAACATTAGGCCCACCAGCTGAGGAGTCACAACCTCCAGCTGTTCCTGGAATACCCCACTCCCCACCCAAACCGCCACTGAGCCCCACTCGAGCCCAGCCACCTGGACTGAATGTTACTAGGCGGGGCCGAGTTGTTAAACCTCCAGATAGACTCAATCTTTAAGTGATTTATGTCATGGACTGAATCTATAAGTGCTTAATGTGACTGTTCTGTTTGCACTTTAAATACACTCATTTCCAGGTTATTGCCAAAGTCATTAGCTAAAGTAAAGTTCTCGCAATGACTGTTATTTCATTAATTATTATAGTACTGCAGTTTGATAGTCTTTTCTAATTGAAGTCTAATAATCTAAGTTAGTGTAAAATAATTGAAAATAACAAACAAGCAGTTTTGATTTTAAAAAGTTTAGAGTGGAAATTCATGCATGTGTTATTGTGTGTTGTTTTGGCTAAAAGAAGGGAGATGTAACATACTGTGTGTTGTCTCACTACACCACACTAACACACTGATGTGATTCGCTTTCTGTATCCGTCGTGTCCCAACGGAGCTTCCGTAGGTCTGCGGAGTCAGGCAGATTAAACAACATGTCTCCCAGCTAAGTCGTGTCCGTGTCTGTCAAGTACATTACATCAACCATGTTCCTTTAAATATAGTAAAAGCAAATCTATTCAGCAAAGTAAAATCAAACGGCTAAAAGTCAGAATGCATACAATGCAAACTGGTATACAGATTAAAATGCGTGCACGCAATGGTCAGCACCCCAGAGCAACAGGCGGAGGACAAGCATGCAGGAGGAATATCTCTCTGCAGCTGCTATGTCAGAGTTAACTCGATGCACCAGCACAATAAGCTCACAATAAAATACAGGTTGTTCTCAAAGTTACTATACCACCATGACCTGACGCACAGCCTCCACCTTACTCACTCTGGAACACTGAAGACTGTAAATGCTGGCAATCCTTTAGTAGGGAAGACGCTGACTGCTCACTGATTGTCGCATTTGACACAGCTGTGGCAATTGTCCGCAGCTCACCGGCAGACCGGAAGTGGAGGAGAGAGAGCGCGCACGTTAATGGATACCAAAGTAAAAGTCACACAAATAAAATAAAACATCCCACTGCCCTCTTTACACATACATTTAACAGTTACATTAACAACAGGATTGTCCTTCTTCAGTCTTTCCATCTTCACTAATGTTTCTTCTTTGGTAACACTGTGCTGACTTTTACTTTTTGATTCCACATCTGCTCTAAACATGAAGACCCTTTGTTGTGTTTTAGGAGGGAAATCGTCTCAGTTCAGGGGCGTAGTGGAGGCTAAACACAGTTAAACACAGTTTACCCACCTCTTTCAAATGAGGCAGAGTTTACTCACCTATTTTCAGATCAACTGTATAACTCAATGAGGGGAAACAAGGTGGATAAACTACCCACCTTGGATAGTTTACCCACCTCTGTATTTACCACTACACACCTGCCTCAGTTATAATGTCATCTATTTTCACATTTTCTCCAGCAGCTTTGATACACTTCCTGGAATTAATATAGAAGAAATAGGCTACTTGGAATGAAAAACTTTATTGATCTTTACAAACATTCACTTTGGCTTCACATCACATGCTATTACCTGCTAAAAGACACTGGTTCAATCATTCTATGCATATAGTCACTTCATCAACACAATCAATTTGTGAAACCAGCATGTCAGCACTCTGGAGGAAAACAATGTGCATTACAATTGTGGTTCACTTTTCTTAACAAAGTTACAAAGTGTCAGGAACAAAATCAAGATAATAACAACTATTTCGCCATAGTAAAGACGTTTTGCTGGCTCCATAAGGCCCATGCAGTGAAGAGAAACAGCAGAAATATTACAGCCACAATACAAACAGCCAGAGATGGAAAAGTACACACATTATTTACTTAAGTAGAAGTACAGTTACTTGTGTAAAAAACGACTCTGGTAAAAGTACAACTGCTGATTCAACTTGTTTACTCAAATAAAAAAAAGGAAAAAACTACAGCCTCTGAAATGTACTAAGTATAAAAGTATATAAAGTATTTCTCCAAAGCTATCTGAACCTCACATCATATTAATATAATTCAGACTATTAAACTTAAAAGATCCCCTCCAAACACATTTTAAGTTGTAGGCCTATGTAAAAAAAAAACTTCACTTTGATTAATAATGTACAGTATGTCTGATATGGTCTATCCACAAAAAAGTTCAATAGGCGATCATTTAAATCCTTAAAATAACATCTACTTCATCTCCCTCATTACATTGCATCATTGATGTGATGTGACATGTTACAGGTTTAGCCGGTCACCTTAAATACATTATTTTCACTTTGGCACTTTATATAATTCAATTAAACGTCAAGGGTGTTTTATTTGGAAAGTTATGACAGGAAGTGGTGTTGTTCACGTTGGTTAGCTTGACCATGGACGTACATTTTGCCATTCCGCCATTTTGGCCCTAAATGAGACTAGTGAAACCTGTCTGTCTATGGTCAAAACAGCATCCAGTAAAACATCCCGCCTACAAAGTGCAGTACAGAGATTATTTTTCAACTTTAAATCCATCTTCCCGGTCGAAATGCATTGTGCTGCTGATGCTGCTGCTGTTGTTTTAGGGGCCAAGATGGCGGCGGTGCTGCTTTGGCGCTACCGCAGCGCCTCTAGCGGCTGTTTCCAAAAATGCATCGTAACGGTACGTGCACATCTACAATGGCAAATTCGCTTTTCCGCTGTGTCGCAGCGTTTTGTGGGCGTGCAAACCAGCTTCCAGCTTGGAGCTGTAGCCTGTAGAAACGTTGTACACAGGAGGGTGCGGGGAGGAAATGTGTAGGAAGAGCTGTCATTGGGTAGCTTCAACGAAAGGTCCCGCCCTAGTCCCGCCCCGCGAGCGTGAAGCCGCTCGGAGACAAGCCGCCTCTAGTCTGCGACAGTGAAACGTTGTGGGCGGTTCCAGCGGCAGGGGGCGCGAGGTAAATGGACCAATCAGACACGGAAATAGAGCAAGACAGCCTATCAAGATGCAGCGTCAAAGCGGCTTTTTCAGCAGGCAAGCCGCCGAGCGCTTCATGATGTGCAGGTACCGTAACACATGCAGCAGCACAAACTCTTTCCTTCCACCCTCTTTGGCTTGATACAGAAGAGGAACGCACGCGGATGTTTCTGTCACTAGCGGGAAAGCTGGGAGAGCGCGAGACAAAGTGAGTGAGACAAACAAACCTTTACATGTTTTTGTCTGTTGTGCTTTAAAACTGAAGTCACGAGCCTGCTTTGAAAATGTAACGAGTAGAAAGTAGATATTTGTGTTTAAATGTAGGGAGGAAAAGTACAAAGCTGTCAGCTTCAGTTTCCATAAACAATGATCAAATACAATTTAATAGTAAATATTTCAGCCTTAAACATCCACACACACACACACACACACACAGACACACACACACACACACACACACACACACAGACAGACACTCTCTCTCTCTCTCTCTCTCTCTCTCTTTCTCACACACACACACACACACACACACACACAGACACACACACACACACACACACACACACACACACACACACACACACAGTGTCCCTGAATATAAAATATTCTGCTGACAGTGAATGTTGGTTAAAGTGTATTTACAGTAAGTGAAACACACACACCCACATTAAGGTGTGTGTGTGTCAGAGACACGCCCACATTAAGGTGTGTGTGTGTCAGATACACGCCCACATTAAGGTGTGTGTGTGTCAGAGACGCTCACAAGTCTTTTTTTTACTCTAAGTCAAGTCTCTTATGGACGAGTGTTCTTCTATCATCTGCTGGATGTCATCTGGTCAC